>NC_092066.1:13545000-13822500 GCF_039877785.1 Chaetodon trifascialis
TGCTCTCAATAGCTCTGCTCTGAGGTCCTCAGCCCGAGACATAGCCAGGCCCCGCAAAGCAGGACGACAATCAGGACCAGAGCCAAGGTCTCCACTCAGACCTGCTGGAAAAAAAAAAGATGTACTGAGTTGATGTCAAAGAATTATTCAGAAATAATTGTAATCAAGCACTGCATGTTTCTGTTTGTTTAATAAAATTCAACTGTATATTCCATTTTACATAATAAATACTTTTATTGTTGATGTTCAAGTACATTTTTCTGATAAATAACACTTTTACTTAATAAAATGCAGGACTTTTCACAGTATTCACATACAGTCTTTTTACACTTTGGTATTACAATTTGAAAAGTGGATGTGTGTACTTCTTCCACCACGGCTTTTGTAGAATATTAAATCCTTCCATGAGAAAGTGCAGTATCACGCTAAGGCATGCAAATGGCAGAAACTACAGGTACTCAGCCCTCTCTGTGATCTTTCAGAGGAACTGAAATCAATCCGTGACTCTGCTTGTCTCCTAAAAGCACTCACCTGTTCCATCTGGAGTGGCATCCCAGAGTTCAGCTGCTGGCAGGTCTGTGGTGAGCCGGGCTGGGGAGTACCTCAGGCTGGAGGGCCTAATACAGGGCACTGGGTTGCTTGTTGATGGGGTCCCTTGGATTAAAGCCACTGGAGACTCCCTTCTTCCTTCTGGAGAGTCCAGGAGGGCCGAGTGCTGGGATCCCTCACCCCCCTGATTTGAGGTAATCTGGAACTGAACTGTGGACTGACCTGCAGCAGAGCGATTTCTCGAACTTGACTTCAGGGCTGACTTTATAGGCAGCACTGGGGCAGGTGATTCCCTTAGTCCACCAGATGCCTCCAGCAAATGAGGCTCCAGATCAATGGGGCTACCTGGGGCGAAGGAAACAGCTCTGCTCAAGTTGACCCTGTTCCTGGGGTTTGAGTTACGTCGCTGAGCCCACGATGGACCATAAGGGCCATGGCCAGACTCCAGTCGACTTTCTCCTTTCCTGCTTCTTCTCCTAAGTTTCCCAAACCCTGATGATTTCCACCCTGTGCTACTCTCTTTATTTTCCCCCAGCACAAAAGCTCCGGCAAAAGTGACAGTTGGAGCTTTGGGACGTGTACTTGCCTCAGGCTTGTTTGAAGGCACCCAGTGAGGAACTGCTTTTCCTCTAGCATCCTCAGGGTTGCTCATATGCGGTGGTTCAATGTTCTGTGGATCTGACAATGACGAGACCGCCTGTGGTTCCCTGACCACAGAGCCACATGACTCACATTTCTTCACCAGCACTATTATCTCCTTAATCACTGTTGTGGGTTCACTACTGACAACCACATCTTCTTGCTTCTGTGAAGGCGGCATGGAGACACTTCGATGGCCTCTGCTCCTCTCTGAACCACTGCTGCTAGAGTCTGTATTACTTTCTTTGCTCTTGGACTTCGGCATCCCAGGCCGGCCACGCTGCCTCATTCTGTCCAAGTACCGAGACTCTGCTTCTTTCTCTGATTCATCCTCGAAGCGCACCCGTGTAGGTGAGCAACCATAGCGTCTGGATCGACCACCATGGTCACCAGGCGAAGTGTCTCTTTCTTTGGGGACAAGGAGGGGACCAGATACAGTTTGAGCTGTAAGATCTTCTTTGGTTTGAACAGATTTCTGCATTGACGTTGGAAGGGGAGACTCAACTTGCTGCTTCTTTCTGCAGGAAATAACACACAAGTGCATATTACAGAGATTTGAGAGCAACACTTATTTTGCCTGTAAGACAGCTGTGTTGTGTTGAACTCATTTGCAAGCTAATACAATGGGAGAGTGAAGCAAAATGAAAGCAAAAATGAGCATGAAAGTGAAACTGAATGGCAGCCATCTTACAGCAGACAGACCAGGAAAATCAAAGAGCCTATCAATATTAAATATGATGAATATGGGGCATGTTCATATGGCATCCATAATGACAGGATAAACTACAATGAGACATACAATACATTTAGTTGAACAAAGTGTGTTTCCCAACAAGTTAGATGTGCAGTCATGAATGTAGGATTCATAGCAAATGCTCCTAATTCAATTCAGCTCAGTGAATGCTTCCTGCTAATTAAAGGGGATTTCAGGAGCAACATGTGTACAGTATTACATAAACAGAATGACAGCAAACATGTTGCATCCAAAGTTTTAACTCAGTTTAAGTCATGCAACATTCATTTTGCCCAGACAGGGGGCAAGAGAAGGTGCAAGAGAAGGATAGATAAAGCAGAAAAAAAAGATAAAGGAGACACAGGGGTGGGAAACTGAGGGATACAAAGATACAGGAAGCTAACAGGCAGAGACATTAGAGCAACAAAGCAATTTTCCCCCAAAAAATGTATTAACTTCTCAATAAAATGAACTTGTTAGTACACAACTGATTCATATCATGCACGCCTGTGCAAAACTGTGGAGCACAAGTGGGGCATTCACAGTCTCCAAGATCTAACTTGTCAAGATGCCAAAAATAGACAGCACACAGAAGTAGATGCTGCCAACTTACGCAGTGGATCTCTGATCAGAATGGGAGCGTCTGGAGGGGCGATCGCCTTTAATGTGATTGGAGCGAGCCTTGAGTCGTGCTCGCTCCAGGAGAAGCTTGGCTTGCTCATGTCTTGGGCTCAGAGGAAGCTCATCACTGATTACAAGCAGTGACCTGACAATCAAGAAAAAGACAAAGATATAAAAAGAGAAACATGAATCATTTTGATGACACGAACAACAAGGGAATGGATTGAGTTGAACGTATGATGAGACCAGGCTATGTTGCCATCTGTTTGAGTGAAATTTAATATTTGATGAAGTCTTTAAATGCGCAAAGCTTAATGTGTTTTGTGACATATCCAGCAACATCATATTCCCTACAGATTTACTTAACATTGAGTGAATCAAGCTGCATTTTCCTAAGCTGCCTTATGTAATATCAGATAGATAGACTCGGGTGTGGCAGCAGTGGTGAGCAGCAGAGAGAAACGTCATCCATCCATCTATCCTCACGCCTAGCAGCTAAGCTGCTCTGCATTGTGCTTCATCGTCTGTACTTGTCTTTATCCCCTGGCCCAGTGATAAAGATAGCATGATACACCAGCCATGTGGATTATCCTTGTAATGGACTGAGTGTGATTCATTCTCTCCTGGGTGCAAAGAGGAAAACATATTGTGTTTCAATAGATTACAGTCTATCATATCCATGTTTTATCCCAACGCTGACAAACGCAATATAATTAGCAGCCTGTTCTGGTATCCCATATGCTAATGTTTCATTCTGCATGTTTTAAATGAGGATGATGACTATAATGCACTCTATAAACAGTGGCAGTACTGTACTTAAGGACTTGAATATTTCAATTTCAAGTAACTTCATACTTCTACTCCACAACATGTCACAGGCAAATATTAAATATTTTGCTCCACTACTGACAGCTTCAGTTAGTAGCTACTTATCAGATTACAATTTTTCAAAGATAATTCTCCTCTTAACCCAGATAACCTGTTAATAAATAAATAAATAGACTTTAGCTGTAAAATGCAATGTGACAAAGCCGAACACAAGGCCAGTTCTCTGAGCTCATGAAAAGCTGACTTTTTAAATATACATGGTTCTCACAGGACAGCAATACTACAAACACATGATGATCTTATAGAATATGATGCATTGCTGTAGATTAAACGATCCAACAGTAAATAAAGTAGCTACAATCAGTTCAACCTTAAACATCTACAGCTGCAAAATGTAACAAAGACATAAATGCAGCAGTAATATTAATCCAAAAACATCAAGCATAAAAGTAAAACACTGAGAGGGTTCAAAAGAAAATTGTGCTTTCATTGCTCAGTTGGAGAAATGTGTTCAGTTTACTTATCTATTTAGTTATTTAATTTCACATGCTTAAAGTATGACTGCGTCAAGTGCTGCCTGAAGCTTTTGCCTGGTGTCTCATGTCCAATAATTTATATTTATGGTTTGCAAATCTCTCACAAATAAGAGCTCATTTGGATAAAATATCAGTTTCATCAATATTCAGTATTTGATATTTATATATCCTTATAAACATATTCTATGCCATGCCTGCATCACCTCTTGAAAATGATTAAATCCTGGTCATAGTGTTTGTTTTGATTATGGCCGAGGCAGCTCATCTGACACTGCAAGTGGAGCTGTAAGAGCAGAATTGATGAGGAGAGGATATAAATAGTGCACAGGAGTTGTATGTCACAGCCGCTGCCAAGCACATAAAGACACATTGCATTGCTCACCTCAAATAGGGTTCAAGTTCCTGAGCAAGAATGGCTGAGTCTGAGCTGTCCAAAACCCCATGGGCACCTGTGACTAAAACAGGACAAGTACAAAACTCAGCATGTCTGAAATGAAAATAACTCGGATGTAAAATCTTTAAAAAGGGCTCCAAATGTTTTATAACCACAAAACAAGGATTCATTTCCCTCTACATTTAGCTAACTTAAAATACAATATGTATAGCATAGTGTTTCCTGCTTAATAAGGGCTAAGCTCTTATTTGGTGTCTTATGTGGTGCTTGCTTGGGGCAAACATTACTGTCAAGAGAGCCATCAGCCAGGATGTGACCTACAGGGACATGTGGGTATTAAAATAATTGGGTCTTTGTGTGATCATGAGGATTTTCATAAACCTTCATAAAATTAGATTCAGTGACAGTCTCATAGGTTATCCCTGCCTTATCCTTAATGTCAGTTTGAAAAAAAAACAAAAAACCCACAGATTATGCAACCACTGAGAGACAGATAAAGGCAGATTTCCCAGAGACAAGAGGGACAAAAATCACCTGATCACCATGGATTTATCCGTATGTCTTGCAATACTAACTGTATTGGTACACAGGACATATAGACAGTATTGCTAAAGCAAAGAATGGGAAAAATTTAATCAGTCACCATACATGCCTCCAAAAACATCCATTAGCAAAGAGACAGAGATGCAAAACCAGGGACACTTCCCCCACTGCTCTGACTGCTAATAATAGCAACACCCGCATGCACATCTGCACATCTGACATCTGTTCAACACTGGGAATCAGCCAGGTTACATACTGCATTTCTATACAACATCACAGAGAGCACAGGGAAGTTGCAAATGGCCATCAAAAAACTACAGCAGAGGCACTGTTGTTTGTTTAAAAAGAAGAAATGGAAGCCTGTCAGTTTGTATGGATTGTGTCTGCAGCATATCAACAAGTGCCTGCTTTTGCTTGTTTTTTAACGTAATAGAGCAGCTTTTAATGTCAGTCAGAGGCTTTACAACACATCTATGAGATACGATCCTTTCATCAACAAAGGATGGGATGGGGAGGAGGGATCTTTTCTGTGACTCAGTCCCAAGTCAAGCCTTTGCCATATTTATGACCTCCACCCATTAATTTATGAATACATTTCCCCCAAGAGACCTACCTTTGCAATCCACTCTGCACGTCGTGTCTTCATGATAGCTGCCACTTTCTCCTCCACTCTGTTCTCTCTCCTCCCTGCAGTTCTGTTGCCTTTCCCGTAACTTTGCATAAGCCCTCTGCTTCACCTTCAGTTTCTCATCGGCAGACATTACCCCACTTTGTGAAGACATGCTCTCCCAGCTGTCTGAAGTGCACAGTCCTTTGCTGTCTGTCTCCTTCTGCTCACACCTGTCCAGGTAGCTCTCCGCGCTGTCTGAGTGTTTGAATTCGGAGGATGCCTCGCCGTCATCCACATCGCTACCGGTGCCTGTTCCGGCTGGTTTAGACGTCCTCTGAGGCCCTGCCAGAGTTTCTGTCTGAGTGTAGTCCTTCAAAGGTAAGGTGGAGGGTAGGTTGTTCGGGCCGACACCATTTAGAAGCAATGTTTCGGGGCGTGCCACTCTCCAGAAGCCCTTGGGTGGTGCCCAGTGTCTGGTTGACGTGGAAGACGTGGAGGAAGAATTGGAGGATGTTGTAGGAGCAGAGGTGGTGGCAAGAGAGCAGGAGAGCACAGGTAGAGGAGGTAGAGGGGATGGGTCATCCTTACTGCTGCTTGAGATGTCAGACAGGAGACTCTCCAGACTGGTACCCTCGCCGAGGCCACAAGGCTGACCCTCATTTCTTTCTGACCTCTCTTCTTCAGTGTCCTCTCTGCCCTGAAACGCCTGCTCTCCTTGTGCTTCAGCTGGAGGGCTGTGAATCTCCAACCTGACTTGTACCTCTACCTCCTCCTCTTCATCACTGCTGCTCAAGACCTTTGCAGTGCCTGATCGCCAGGAAGCAGCAGGCAGGGACACCTGACCTTTTCCTCTGGGCCTCTGTCTGAGAAGGACTTCGGATGAAATCTGCCCAGCTGGACTGCTTACTGAGACCTCTGTGTCCACCCTTTCTCTTTCTTTCTCTCTTTCCCTCCCTCTTGTCCTTCTCTGTGTGATTGACTTCACCTTGGTCTGTAGCGCGTGCACTGCTGAACTCTGAGGAGGAAGAGGAATTTGGGTGCTCAAAGAGTGCGCAGGTAAAACAGGCTGGACAGGGCCAGTGATTAGTCCCCAATTAATGGGAAGCCCAGCGGGTATAGGGGAACTGGATTGTGCTTGGTTATCATCAACCCCCTTCTCTTCCTCCATTGGCTGGTCATGCACAGAAAAGTCCAGACAGATCCTACAGATAAAAAACACAAGTTTTTAATGCACATGCAGATATGTCGCTTACATCTGTCCTACATCTCTGTTACCGGCTACTAACTATGTGATCTGCTTGGTGAGGAGATATGTAATGTGGATGCAGTCACGTTGCCTTATCCACTGATTACTTTGCAGTCCACAGGATAATCCTTCAGAATGAGAATAAGCAACTGCTGCCTGCAACTGAGCCCCTGCAACTGATTTACAAGTATTTTGATTTGCTTGTAAATCAAAATACAATGAAAATAAATTTTCTGTGAATCAGAATCCAATGAGGAGGCTGAGAAAAATAAATTATTCAGCCTTAAGAAATTGAAATATCTCAAAATTCTGTCATACTGTAGATCACTTGCACAGCACCTTCCTGAAAGCCAATTTAAGATATATCTTCAATATCATAAGCAAAGTAAGCTTCACAACACATTGACTTAAACCAGATTTAGTTACATAAACAGGCTAACACTCGCAATGACTTCTGTACCTGGATATTTATTGAAGACGGCGCTCTTTAAAGAACAATTCCAGCGTTGATCATGGCGAGAAAGTTCCCATAAATTCAGGTGAAACCGCACAAATGCGAGTTAACATTCATCCTAAAACCTGCGCCAGACAGCGCAGACATTGCAGCGCGCATCATCAGGTCGGTCGCTAACATTGGCGACAAGACAGAGCAACTTTCCTCTCAGCAGGAAAAAAAAAAGGAAACCAAATAAACATCCCTCAGTGTTGCTCCAGATCCTTGTGCTGTGCTTCCACTCACTGCCTACACAGCTCCCGGTCCAGGCAGTGTCAGGCGAGCCAGCGGCCTCTCAATCATGATTGGTCCGGTAATCCCTTCAGAAATCAGTGGGATTAGACAAAAATGGAATACAAAAATGCCCGCTTTAATTTCGCCCTTGCCTCGCGAACCCGATGCCGAGTGAAGCTCTCTGTTGCGTAAGTACAGAGCGCACACACCGACTCCCTGCTCACAGTAGCCTAATAAGCCAATGAAATAGCGAAAAAAATAAAACTCAAATGGTTTAAAGGGCTTCAGTCTGAATGAGATCACAATTTCTTATCAGCCCTGAGATATTTCGATGGCTCTAATGTTAGGATACCGGCTGTGATGTGTTTTGGAGAATATAGGCCAAATTTTGCATCGTATAAACATCTGTCGGCTCATTCTTATTTGTCAATACAGTTGATCCCTCCCTCTACCTCAATTCATTCCATCTCCCTCTCCCTCTCTCTCTGTTTTCACTGACGCGCGTGCACCACACACACACACACACACACACACACACACACACACACACACACACACACACACACACACACACACACACACACACACACACACGTGTGCGGTCGCGCACACTGCACAGTCAGCCTAATTGGGACAATGTTCTGCTTACCAGTTGTCACAATCCCCAGATGTGACCAGACTCTGGCAGATGCTGTTCAGTTTTGTGTTATGTGACT
Organism: Chaetodon trifascialis; assembly: GCF_039877785.1. NCBI lineage: Eukaryota > Metazoa > Chordata > Actinopteri > Chaetodontiformes > Chaetodontidae > Chaetodon > Chaetodon trifascialis. The sequence goes on from NC_092066.1 coordinate 13,553,143, forward strand.
GTGCATGCGCTTCTTTACCAGTAGAGGGCACCATTAGCACACACACACACACACACACACACACACACACACACACACACACACACACACACACACACACGCACACATCTTGCCCAGCTAGCTGTAACCGGCTAGCGAGTCTGTTGTCGAGTTGACACCCTCCCCAAACCTCGGGAGCAGCTAAGCTGCACAGTCGACATGGCAAGAAAATATCGCAACAATTTCCTGAAGAAAGATGAAAATCTTCCAAGTCTTTTGGAATGAGTGAGTAGCACCGACAATAACTATGTCTTTGTTTTGATGGAAACTAAGAGTAGAAGTTGCATGTTTCGTTTAAGTCACATTAATGACGCATAGCTATGGTTAGTTGTTGCTAACACGAAAGGTAGCTAGCTAGCTAACAAGCTAGCGGCTAGTAGAGGGAGGAGTAACGTTAAGGTTTGTTCTCTGGACTGCTAGCTCTCTGTGCTCAGTCCGACAACAAGAATGAGCCGCGTCTGTAAAATATGACCAAAATACGATCATATTATGAGTCTGAACATTTTGACTATGAGTAAATCTGTACGTCTGGTTAAAATAAACACATTTTCAAGGCAGTTGGGTAGCTGGGTAGTTTCCGATGCTAGCGTTACATAATCTCGCCGTTGAGAGTCAAATGGCTCCATTCTCCAGTGTCACTGTGTTTCTTCTGTAGCTATCGTTTCCTTGACCAGCACACGATATGGTAACTAATGTTCTTGGTAGTGTTATGGATCCTAAATCACAGCTAGATGCAGAATAATGACTGTATCATGACCAACTCATGATTGGTTTTCGATTGTTAAGTAAATAGTTTTTTTAATCAGACGACGTTTACTCGGTAGCAAACCTAGCAAACTAGCCACCCATAGCTTAGCTTGCTAAAAGTAAGCTAACGTTACCCACAATTAGCTTGCTAACGTATCGGTTAATATCAAGTAAATATTAACAGGCGTATTATCAAACATCAAAATTATTAACGTTATAGCCACGGTAGCAAACCCGTTGACCTAAAATAAAACCAATGCTTGTAGCTGGCCTAATGTATAGAGAAATATTAGCTTCATGACAAGTTAGATAGCGCAGTGGGACTTGGTTGTTAGCCTCTTCAGGACCCTTTGTCCATACTCACAGTGGTAACTAGCTCTTCTAAGTAGGCCACACAGCAGTTGTTTTGATCCCTCACCGTCGCTTTTTTCTTTTCTGTCTTATAAATATGTGCTGTGTTACATCTGATATCTTTTTGTATTTTGTTTTGTGTTACGACCGAACAACGTGTACCGGCCTGTAGTCAAAACCAAATTGACTTCAGATGACACATTTTTGATTTTGAATGTCGAAAAGTATCAGTAGCCCCACGAGAAATCTACTTTCTCATCCCACTGCCTTAAATGCGTTTCTCAACTGCAGCTGCACTAACACACAGCAATGTTTTTTAAAATCACTTATGTGCTATTATAATATAAGCTAATAGGCTCTGTAATGCTATATTTTGCTGTAAAATTCAAATCAACGAATGTTTGCACAATATTAATTAAGTTTGTCTTTCTCTTTTTCAGTATTCATCACGCGATGTGATCCAAAATCCACAATGTGTGAGAACATTTAAGAACGATTGAGTTCGGAAGAAAAATTCTTGATTCCAGTGGAATCTTCCATATATTATATATATATTTTATTTGATTATTTTTTCTGTGTTAAAGCTTACATACATTTACACACACTTGTTCCATCAATATATAATCATGCCAGTGCAAGCACCACAATGGACAGAGTTCCTGCTGTGCCCGATCTGCACACAGACATTTGAGGAGACTGTTCGCAGGCCCATCAGCTTGGGCTGTGGACACACTGTCTGCAAGATGTGCCTGAATAAGTTGCACCGTAAGGCCTGTCCCTTTGACCAGACAGCCATCAGCACAGACATCGAGCAGCTACCTGTCAACACAGCCCTGTTACAGCTGGTGGGAGGCCAGGTAAGACTTGTGTCTTTATGTATTTTGTACACTTTTATTTGTTGACAACAGCCCTTGTCCGTGCTAGGTTGACAGCTCACTGGTGTGTTTGAGCAGTGCAACGTCTTAAGATACCATTCATAGCTTGATGGAATGATGTTTTCTGTAATTACTGTTTATATACTTTATTAGAGTGTTAAGGGCAGGCTATTGCCTGATGCACATAGCTTGGAGATTCCTTTCTGAGTCACACTCCAGTCATTGGGCAATGGCTTTAACTCCGTTGGTACACCCATACACCGTTGGTGGTGTAGGCACAAGCTTTAAAGCCCTAATTCCTTGAGGTGGTGTTTGACTGACAGGTAGAGGCACAGCTAATGGTGTTTTGGCTTTGTTGGCCAAGTTTCCAGGTATACACAATTTAATGGATAATGTCAGGGTATCGATTATGAGCTTGTTGAGTATCTGATATAGTCATGGCTATGATGTGTCTTAGCTGAGTGCTTTGCATATCTCTGCTCATACAGGTTAGAAGGGTACAATGTCAGATCAATTGAATATACCTGATAGAAATTAAGTCATGTTAGTTCTGCATCATTGTGGTTCATGAAAATAATTTATTATATGAAATACCCCAGATCTGCTGGTTGGTTTCATTGGTATCAAAGCAAAAAGTGAAGATGGCAGAGTCATTAACTTTGCCAAGGAGGTCATGTCTGTTTGTCACCAGGATTATGTAAAAACTTTGGACTGATTTTCATGAAACTTTCTAGGTCTAGCATGGGCCAGTTCAGTAGTGACAAAACATGTACTGTACAATTGTAGAATTACTATGACTCCATATCACAGTCCGCATTTACGGGTGCCAATAATCCTCTAGGGCAGTCTACACATGTAGTATTGTCACAATTGTAACAACGTTTTTTGTCAAACTAAGGTGTGACTGCGGAAACATATATACATACATATCATCCAACTAATTATACTCTAACCCACATCCAAATGTGACATTCTAATAGTTGTGGATGTATATTCAGACATATGTAGTGGTTGTGCTTGCAGATTTACATATCATAGAAACGTGGACTATTGGCCTGGTTTTCACTCTCCGAGTGCTCTTCTGGTTTTGATAGCTTCACTTGAAACAGGTGGCTGTTTATACTGGTATAGCTTGAGCATGAAAATACAAACCTAATGAGAAAAGCTCCTCTGGTGTCTTGGCTTTATTTCAAATTGTCGTTATTAGCAATGTCAACTGGCGTAGTTGCAGTTCAACAAGCCAAACAAGACAAGTTGTTCTCAAACAAAAGAGCTTCTTAGGACACAGGGAAGTTGAATGACAGTTCATTATAGTCGATAGATCAGTATAAATGCAGATTGCATTTACTGTTCTGTTCAGGATTTTTTTTCAAGATTGTAGGTAGTATGAGCTGCTAAGGGTTTGTAAATGTTCGCAATGCAAACAATATTCTTCTAGCTTTATACATTTTATCATGCAATTTTATTTTTTCTTGTCTGCAAAAACGTTCTTGCATAGATGCACAAACCCTCACACTCAGAGGTATTTTGATATACTTTGGTACACTCAGCTGTTTTAGCCAGCAAATTAAATGACAAAAAGATAATGATGACTTTGTACACACATGGCACCATTGTAGAGTCATAATTGTACTAAAAGCTATTGCTGTTGGTTGTCCTAATTATATCCCCCTGTGTATTCTGTGGCAGGTTCCTAAGGCTCAGCCTGTTGCCTTGATTACCAGTCCAGAGGACTCGCAGCATTATGAGGAGGCCAGGCAGTGTGTGGAGGAGCTGGCCCTCTACCTCAAACCTCTCAGCAACACCCGAGGTACTTAACGCACACAAACACACACAAACACATGCTTATCACTTTCGTTGTTTGATCTACCGTTATTATTTTCTGTTGACACTCTTGCTGCCTCTAAATCAAACTCAGGAGGTTGCTTTTGACATGGAAGTCCGGTATGCAGTATTATTGGTATTCACATGGTTTAAGGTGCGAGAATACTGCAGCTAGGTGACTGTTAATGGACGTGGCCTTGTTCTCTTTTCAAAAACGGTCCACGAGTTTGCGTTTTATGTATGTTAGTGGCACGCCTGGAACAAGAAATGGGGAGAAAACAAAGGTACAGAAACATATGCCATGCCTCGTTCTTGTTAATGGCTGTTTGAATGATTGTGATTACATGATGGAACCACTGATGGAATCATTGTGTGCTTCATTGACAAAGATAATAATAATACAAAAATCAAGGAAATTGATTTAACAAGTCTGAACTCACTATGCAGTTTATGTGGAGCTTTAAGGAAATACACTATTGTGTTTTTCTTTGGATCACTGACATTACTTAAAACTGTTAAAATCTTTCAGAGGAAGAGGGTTAAGGGGGCTGTCATTATGGTTCAGAGCGGTTCATCTTCAATGCCATTGTGCCATGTTGTCAAATCAGAATATTCAAATGTTGCAGTTGTTTCCCTTATATTGATTCATCATTAGGAACAGGTATAATGAAGTAAGCTGAAAACAAGACCACCAAATAAAAACCTTTAAGACTCACATTAGTGTCTTAAATCCAGTTTGTTCAATCACAGAATTACATTAAATGTAGTGTGAACACAAGGGGTACACATTTTAAGCAATTCCTTAATCGTCAGACATGTTAGTGCTTAACAATTAAATATGATTGACTGATTGGTAGAAATTATTAATGAATGATTAATAATTGATTAGCTTAAAATTTCTGTCACAAAGTGTACTTCTTCTTGAAAGAGCTGAAATGGACTCTTCCTCTGCATAGCTTGAGGAAATTCAGTGTTTCTGTCAGCATTTATTTCAACAAAAGGAAATTATTTGAATCAAATTCAATAAAAAAAATAATAATGCATTCACTTGGAATTGCTGCTGGTTCTCCCACTCCACCCGTCATAATTCAACAAAAACAATTGCAATAGTAATTCTGTTTAACCTACAGGATTTATTAGACAACCGTAATTAGGTGAGACATGCAGGATGCTTGAAACAAAGCCGGGCCCATCAATAGATCAGTATCTTGATCTTCTGACAACAGTCTCAAGTCTTTTTACCATGAGCATATCTCTGTAGTCAGGTGCTAGTCGTGTGTCGTGTGTGCAGTTTTTCAATGGAGTTCCCTGTTGAAAGTTGCCTCCAACATGTCTTTAATATTATCGCTTTTCCCCATGTTTTACCTTCTGTCTGGAAAAAACGCTTTTGCCATGTCCATGTCAAAGACTTATATCAATCACATGTGGAAATTCAGCAAGTCTGTCTGTTGAAAACAGCTGCTGTTTAACTAATAATCAGCAAATAATCATTTGATTATTTTTCAATTATCATTAAGAATCTGATTGACCAAGTATGTAATCACTAACAGTGTCTTGGGGGTGTATTAGTAATGCTGCACCAGCTTTTCTCATTTGCCACATTTTCACTAGCACAGCTCGACTCGACTCGACTCGACTCTACTCTACTCGGTTGTTTTGTGTTTCCATTAGGGATAGTACCTGGTACCCGGTACTATTTTCAGTACCTGCTCTGGCGAGGTTCCAAGCGAGTAGAAGCGATACTATATGTGTGACGTTAACAGCCTGTTGGCCACTGATTGGCCAGAGAGTGTCGTCACTGGTCTGCAACGTCCAACACCGGAAAAACAATCCCGCCCCCTCCATTGTAACGCCGGGCAACAGCAACCGCTGACTTTATTCTTTATTCTCACTCGAGGGAAATGGCTGCTTGTAAAGTATCACCGTGGTCTGTCGACGAGGTCCAGACTTTTCTGGGTTTGGTGGCAGATGAAAGAATATAACATCACCTCGATGTCCTCCATTGTTTGTCAGCTCTTTTTGCGTCGCATACAAATTGACGTCATTGCAGTTTCGCGCAGCCGTGGTATGACGACCCCGCCTACGTTGAGGAGGTACTATGAAGTACTCAATTGTAATGGAAACTCAACCAAACCAAGTAGAGTAGAGTAGAACCAAGTTGAGTAGAGCTGGAACTGTGTAATGGAAATGCGCCAATTGTCGCTGATTGCATACTTGGTCAATCAGATTCTTAATGATAATTGAAAAATAATCAAATAATCGTTTTCATCCCCACTCAACATATTTGCCTTCATTTTACAGTTTGCATTATTTCTCTGTGTCTCACCCCAGTACTTCAGAGCAGTTCTGCCATAGAGTGTTTAATGTCTGGAATCCAAATTATTTTCCTTGGATGGTGACCTTAAGACACGAGCAGTTAATGAGTGCATGACATTGATCGTTCATTCATAGTAAACAAACATCCTTCACGTCAAACCCTTTAAAAACAACACAAGAGTAGTCAAAAGTATAATAGAGGAACATTAACCGAAAAGATGTATTCATAGATGTATAGTTACACGATGCCAAAATGAGGTAGTGATGCTGTTGGTTGGTCTGTAATGACTGATAGCCATCTATCCACTTACTCCTTGCTACTAAAACATAAATGAAAACAGAATGTGATAATTTGCTAATTCTTTTTGACATATACTCAATTGAAAACACTACAAAGACAATATATCTAATACTTTAACTCATCAACTTTTTTTTAAATATATGCTTATTCGGAATTTGTTGCCAGCACCACATTTCAAACAAGGTGGGATGGGGGGCAACAAAAGACTGGGAAAGTTGTGGAGTGCTCCAAAATGCCTGTTTAGATATGAAAAGGACATCCTTTAAAGGCTCAGTTGTTCACAAGCAAGGATGGGGCAAGGTTCACCACTTTGTGAAACATGATTGTCTAAAGGATATTACTACATGGACTCGGGAACACGACAGTAAACACAGTTTGTTTGCAAATGATTGCGTTCTGGTTTTATTTACGTTTTGCACAATGTCGACTTTTTTGGTGATGTCATGCTTAGTCGTGACATTTCATTTTAATAGCAGTGTGTACACAAAAGGCCTAAATCCTGCTTCAGAGATGTGTCGATTCCACATAATTGTAATTTGGTTGCTGCATTTTGTGGTGCTGTGCTGTGCTATTGAATTCTACTGACATGCTATTGATTTGTCCTCTCTATTTGTATCAATGAGGGGAGGCTAAACAACAGAAATGCGTCTTTCTGTAATGCAGTAGAGTTCACAGCGCCACAAATTACATCCTCCAACATGATCACAAAGTTGGATCAGCAGCTCTCTAAAATTATTTACATATTATAGCCTTCATGAAGGTTGGATGTATTGCAGAGTGTAGATTCTCTTGGTTTACCAGCTGCCTTGTCTAATCTCTCACCAGGTGTGGGTCTGAGCAGCACAGCCCAGAGCATGCTGAGTCGACCCATGCAGAGGAAACTGGTAACGCTGGTCCACTGCCAGCTAGTGGAGGAGGAGGGCCGCGTTAGAGCCATGAGAGCAGCCCGCTCTCTGGGTGAGCGAACCGTCACTGAGCTCATCTTGCAGCACCAGAATCCACAGCAGCTCTCTTCCAATCTGTGGGCCGCTGTCCGTGCTCGAGGATGTCAGTTTCTCGGTCCGGGTAGGTTGTTTCCCCTCATTGCATCTTTTTTTGATTTGTGTGTCAGTTTCTCAGTTAAAATACACATACGCTTCTCTGTGAGGAAAACATGGCAGTTATTGGTAACCATCAGGTGGGGTGATAATTTTCTGTCACAATTTAAGATTAATTAATGGCTAAAAAGCTCAGGCAGGACCGTTTGTCTTTGTCTAATGCTGTGGATCAAATACCAGATAAATCAAAGTGCTTCGTCACAGTGATGCTAATATCATATAAATATCCAATATTCCAATCATCTGTACAAATAATCCAATATTGCAATAAAGGAGTCCTGTTCATTGATTTACAGTATTGCCCGTAATGTTCTCATACTTTTTATTAATCTCTTTTTCCATTCCAGTATTCAATGTCCATATAACCTCTGCAGGAGTTGGCTTTTGGCTGTCAACTATCACTGTCCTTGTTTTTATGTTTGTTTTTCCTCCCCCAGCCATGCAGGAGGAAGCTCTAAAGTTGGTCCTGCTCGCCCTAGAGGATGGCTCTGCTCTGTCCAGGAAGGTGTTGGTCCTTTTTGTAGTCCAGAGGCTTGAGCCACGCTTCCCGCAGGCCTCTAAGACTAGCATAGGCCATGTGGTGCAGCTCCTCTACAGGGCCTCCTGCTTCAAGGTATGTCACTGACTGAGAAGCAGAAGAACATTTTATTAAATAATGTACGTCTTTTGGGGCCATTATATGGAGGCCCATTGCCTCAATATTAGACCAACCCTGACTATAATTTATACTTATCTAACACTTCTTATCCTATACTATCGGGCTACCTAGGTGACCAAACGTGATGAAGACTCATCCTTGATGCAGCTGAAGGAGGAGTTCCGTACATACGAGGCTCTGCGGCGTGAGCATGACTCTCAGATTGTTCAGATTGCCATGGAGGGTGGGCTGCGCATCGCACCTGACCAGTGGTCTTCTCTGTTATATGGAGATCAATCTCACAAGTCACACATGCAGTCCATCATAGATAAGGTGTGTGAGAGAAATCATGTTTTTTCTTCTGTCACTAGCATGTTTCATACAAGATTTGTGTGTTCCCACTTAAGACATCCTGTCTGCCACAAACCTACCAAAGTGTTGATTTGTTTTTCTGCTTCTGGCATAGCTGCAGACCCCAGCGTCTTTTGCTCAGAGTGTTCAAGAGCTGACGATTGCGCTGCAGAGGACAGGAGATCCAGCCAACCTCAACAGGTTGCGGCCCCACCTCGAACTACTGGCCAACATTGATCCCAGTCCTGGTAAGAAACAACTTCAGGAATCTTGGTGTTGTATAGACGTAAGAATGCAATGTCACACAGTAACCATTGCGTCTTCTCAACTGTCTGTCTAACGTCTTTCCTATTATTCTAGTATATATTGTCTTCTAAATTGGCTTAAAGCAAGCAGTCTTGCCCAGAGCCTTGCTGTTGCATCACAGTTAAACTGACCCTCAACAAATAGTTTACTATATATAAGATTTGTTTGGTGGAACAAATATCTGAAAATGTCTTCCAAAAGACTGCATGGAAATGTAGCTTTGAAGTGTGCCTTTATTGAAAATGGGGCATTTATATGCTTTCTTAATCAGAAGTTAGCTTGTGACTCTCAAATGTTGTGTTTGACCACCATGTATGAATTCAAACACTAAATTTACAAAAGTTGACTCATTCACTCGAATGGCCAACCAGCTAAGGGGCTTTAGAGCCAAGGCATTTCATTAATTTCAACTTCAGAATTACCATATTATTTAGTACCTGACCACCCTGACCTGCAATCTCCCAGTGGTGGAAGCTGTTTGCTGTTTGTGCTGGTACTTTGTGCTGTCAGTGGTGATCTTCTGGGAAACAACTCACACACACTTAACCTCAGAGACAAATAAGTACCATCGTTTAAAATATTTAGATAAAAGTCTGTTTTTCTCATACTTCCATTTGTTTCCCCCCCAGATGCTCCCCCTCCCACATGGGAGCAGCTTGAGAAAGGGTTGGTAGCAGTGAAAACAGTTGTGCATGGCCTGGTGGACTTCATCCAGAACCACAGCAAGAAAGGAGCTGATCCTCAACAGGTCAGTCTATCCATTGGACCACAGAAAGAACTGGACCCATCCTGCAGATGATGCATTTGATTAAAAAATAGTGTAGTGTTGTGTTTTATTCATCACCTTATGTGAAAATGTGCTTGAAGTGTAGAATTCACAGAATTCAAAAATATTCAAATAGAAATTTGGGAAAGAATCAAATTTTGTAGGGCCCTGTTGTATCTATTTCATTAAAACTTGCCGCTTGTCTTTTAGCCTCCTCAGCACAGCAAGTACAAGACATACATGTGTCGTGACATGAAGCAGAAGGGAGGCTGTCCTCGCGGAGCCAGCTGCACCTTTGCTCACTCTCAGGAAGAACTGGAGAAGTGAGTCTTGACAATATCAACATGCAGCAGTGTTTGCTTTTTTAATATTAGATATTACAGTTGAAATGAAGCCATTTTCACAGCACTGTCTTACACATTTAACTCTGTGCGTACATTTGTCAGGTATCGTAAGATGAATAAGCGTCTTGCAGCTCGCCTCCCAGGCTCAGGAGGGCTCATGCCAGATGACGGCCTTCCTCTTGATGTAGCAGTGACCCGGAAGCCTTCGCCCCTCACCAATGGCAGTGGTGGACCCTCTTTGCCCCAGCTTATTGCCCGTGGCACTGACACAGTCCCATATGAACTGTTGCGTAAACCCATGAAGATGGATGGAGGGAGTCCTAGCGCCCCAGGATCACCACCTGATGTGTGAGTAAAACAGTCTCTGTGTGGTTAATTATTTGGCAGCCAGAGAAGAGGCAACCATGTGCCATGAAGTCTGTACATTTCTCTATAATTGGAGACCAGCTGTATTGATTGAAGAGGAGAGGGCGGATGTCATTGTTGGGTCTATAGAGTAATATTCTTGAAGTGGAAGCCTGCAGACTCTTGTTATTAATTGACATACATGGATGTGGCTTATTGACAATCTGCCTTTTATCTTTTCTTTAATGTGAAACGTATTCCTGCAGCCTTGACCCTGTGCCCAAACCCGGTATGCCTCTGCCACCTCATGCCATGGCCCACCCAAGGATGCCAGCGGACCACCTCTCTGGGGTCAAGCACATGCCTGTTGTAGCCAGAGGTTCGCCAGTCTACCCCCAGCCTCAGCTCCCTGAGATGTGCTACGACACTCGCCCACCACCTTCTGCTTCTCAGTATGAGCCCCCACAGTACTCCACAGGTATGGGACAAGTAAATTGAATAGAGCATAGTGTGCGTTTGTGTGTGTGATTGATGAAAACTCGATATCTTTTTTTACTTTATGTTTAGAAATCATCAAGGAAAGAGATGTTAATCATAGTTTGCCATTTATTTCTCAGGGTACCCTTATCAACAACCACCACAGTATGTTCCCCGGGATTATATGCGTAACCCTCCTCCACCCAGTGAGTCAGGACCTCCGTACCAGGACCCCTACCCTGGCTACGGCCCTCCAGAGCGTCCCTACCAGGCCCCTCACTCTGGTCCACCTTTCTCCTACCCTCACCCTCCACACCACGACAGAGGTCGTCACGGGACCTACAGTGGCCCACCACCTCCTCCACAGCCTTACCCATCTCAGAGGGATGGCTTGGTCAGAATGAGTCCTGCGCCTCTGGACGTCCCCCCACCATCAGCAGGGCAGGCTAACTCACTTTACCATCAGGAGCCCAGTGTCCGGGATAGATACCCTCCAGACGGCTACTATCCACAAGGTGCCCAGCCCCCACCCATGAGGGCTTACGTCAGGGTGAGTCATTTTATCGGTTTGCTTTTAACTCTTTGTGTGGCCATCCTAGTTTAAAAAAAAACTCTTAAATAAGTGCCAGCAATTGAGCAGCAATATTTCTCTGTGTGTCTCAGGGACCAACATATAGTGGTTCGCAGCCCAGCCTGGACTATCTGCACCGACGTCGACAGGAGCTATTATCCCAGCTGGAGGAAAGGAAGGTCATCTCCCCGCCACCATTCGCTGCCTCCCCCACTCTCTCTCATCCCTTCCCCAGTGATTACCCTCCAGAGGTTAGCACTATGTGAATTTCTATGTCTCTGAGATTGGTTCATGTAGTACACAGGCTATAATATTTAATGCATTTAAATTCAGTGTCCAAGAACTGGTGGTGTAGGATTTAAAAAGAGGTATTGGTTGACTGCGAATAAATGAAAGAATTAGTGACAGCACCTTGTCTGTGTATGTTCTGTGTCTGCAGTATGGTGAAGAGAGCTCCAAAACCATGATGAAATGCAGAGAGCCCGACTATGCAGGGCAATACTCTCCCTGGTCTTGTGAAACCATTGGCTCCTACATTGGCACAAAGGATGCCAAACCCAAAGATGTTATGGTTCCTGGCGCCATGGAGATGATGGTGAGTTCAAATGGATAACTCTGTTTGTAACCCTGTCTGTATTTTTTCCCATTATGGGTGGAAAAATGATACATTGTGATTCTGTCTTGATTGATTCAGTGTTGATGCTCTAAGGGGAATATAACAATGTAACCAGCTTAATGACTGAGCGATTGAGGTGATGTTAATCAGTGCAGGCTATAGGTGACAATGTTTGTTTGTTGACCAAGTGTAATTAAACAGCCCTGACAAGTAAGTGTTTTATCCTGTCAAATACATCTTTATTCTCTTTTTTCTACTGACAGAAACAACCATTTTTGTTTAACAACATGTATCAAGTGACAAGTGAAGAAAGCTTCTCTAACCTCGCCTCTCTCGTTCTCTCTCTCCCTCAGAATGTGGAGGCGAAGGATCTGAGGGAGCCATCGCTGGAAGCTCCTCGGAGGGGTGCAGAAGTCAAGGACGATGACCCCATTATCCCGTTTGGCCCCCAGCCCACTGTGTCACGCTTTGGTGCCATCTCCCGCACCTCAAAGACAGGCTACCAGACCACCGGCCCTGTGCAGGCCATAGCCTCCACTCCCCAGAACCCAAACTCTAAGCATATGGCCATGCCTGGTAAGAGACCATGTGCACCACAACCTATTAATGGCTGATAAACACTGTTAAATTTCAGTGTGTGTTAGCATCTTATTATTGATTTAAGTAGAATGTGGTAACCCTGTACAGTTTCTGAAAGTCAGTTGTTTTACTCATTACATCATTTGTAATTGAAAACATTTCTGACAACCATTTTACCACCTCGCTTACAGCAGAATACACATATGGAAGCCATGGAGGATGGGGTGGAGCTTCATATCCCTCCCACCAGGCTGCCTCCTCCTCTCAGGGACACTTCAGTGAGCGGTGAGGCCCACATTTGTTGTTCCTCCTCGATAAGAATACTAATCAGGCTTTTGGAAAAATGTCAGAAATACATGTGTGAAAGGGAAGGTTTGTGGCCTCAGATTGTAAAGGAGTAATTTAAATTTTCATTGTATTTCACTTTCACAGCCTACCTATGGCAACCCCAGACAGAGAACAGTTAAAGATTGAGCTGCAGCAGGTCAACCAGCAGATCAACCAGCAGACCCAGATGCGAAGCATGGAGGTGTGTATGGTCTTTAACTAACAAGAGGACCTACTAAGGCCTGGAAAGCACAACAGATTTGATATTTTCAAATATTTCAATAAGTATAATAGTGTTTTTAAATGGCTTAATATTTATAGCCTTGCTTTCATTTCACATGATAATTGATGTGGTGAAGAGTAAACGTCGTTGGCTGTCATGGTGCCAAGTCCATATCAAAATACAGGCAACAGTAGTCTCAAAAAACAGATGTTCCGTTTTGTTTCATCTCATTATTACCAGAAATGTCCACATTGCACACTCATCCTCCTCACTTCCTGTCTCATTATTACAGGCTGCCAGTAACTCTTTGCTGCTGCAGAGGGAGGCCAGCGCAATGGCAGGACAGCCTGTGCAGCCAGGCCAGGCAGCAGCAGCAGCCCAGCAGCAGCAGCAGGCCAAGTGGCCAGCAGGGGGAGCAAGTACACCAGCTGTCTCTAGTGAGCAGCTGAGCCTGGAGCTCCACCAGGTGGAGAGAGAGATTGGAAAGAGGACCCGAGAGATGGCTTTGGTAAGGGATGGGGGTTTGGCCGCTATAGAGCAACAAAAAGGGTTGTAACAGTCTCCCTATGAATGCTGAGAGAAGTTGGGATAATGTGGTAATTATTGATTAAAAGCTCCTGTGATGGCTGGAGGAGGGGACACTTTAGAACATCCTGCTGGATGTCCAACAAAATAGATGTTCAGTTATGGATTTTAACTGCATACAGTGAAAATATTCATGAAAATTCAGTTTTCTTCTAGAGCCCCTTCAGCTTCTCCTTGTGGAAGTTGTGTTATACTACTGTGTAGCTTCTTACGACACTATTTAACACCAGCACAAGTGCACATATCCATGCGATAAGAACAAAAGCAGTACATAGCCAGGGGTCTTTCCACCAACTAAGTATGTTTTGGCCTTCTCCAAACCAGGAAAACCAAGTAGCCCATGATGTTCAGCAGTACAAGATCAAATCTGTCGAGAATGGACAACCAGAGCACAAGACTCAGCTGGAAGAAATCTCCCTGGCTCTTGGGTGAGCATACACATACTCAAACATGAATGTGTGTAATCCATGAATATGCGTGTACTTCATTATCAGCCTGAGCTCCTCCCAGCATTCCTTGTTCTCACTCGGGTCTTTTCTCTCCATCCTGAATTCAGCGAGGTGTCAAACGGCTCCAGCAGTCTGCAAGAAAGTGCAGTGGGCGGGTCCATGCTGTCACTGACCAATAAGACATCTGCGTTGAGCCTGTGCTCTGATCCAGGTGCCACTGGTTCAGAGATGCAGAAGAATGGCGTCGTCCATTCCTGCTCTTAGGCAGTACACACTTACACACACATACACACGCACACACCCAAGATGCTCAATTGAAAAGCATGCACAGGCACACATACACCCATTCTATTTAGAAGATGAGCAGTATCTGCCGTGATATGAATTTTCTTTCTTTTTGTTCTGTGAATGAGCTTTTTTTAATGACTTTCCTTGCCTGGAAACCAGGGCATATGATAACATTTCTTGTGTGTGTTAATTTCTTTCTTTTATTTTTCCCTTCTTTTCTCTTTTTTTTTTCTTTCTTGTACTGGGATTACAGATTAACAAGGCTCACAATAGATATATTGGGAAGAGATAATGGTGGTGATGTTGACAGTGGTGTGATTTCATCCCAAAAGGACAGGCATATTCCATCCTGAATAAACAAAAACATAGTCAAGTATTTGTTTGCTTCTCCCCATATAAGATTTGTTGGCATACGTGCAGATGAACGGTTACAGATAAAGGAGCAGATTAGTGTGCCACTCGGTACTCACCCCCAGAATCGTAAAAAAAAAAGTGGTTGCCCAGATCTGGCTGGTCTGAGGAGGGAAAAGGCATCACAGTATTCCACCAGTATTCACCTGAAATGGAGATGCAAGGTGTTTTAGAGATCACTTTTGCACCACATGCACGTCCTCACCTTCCACGAGAAGTATGATTTTATTAGTGTATTTTATGAACACATCATGTGTCTTGTTTCATACTTGAAAGCAGTATATTATATATTTAATTGAAGCATTCTGTTTTAAAGATTGCAACGAGTCTTTTTGATAAGGAGCTTTCCACATGTTTTCTATAAGGGAATCTACTATGTGCTTCTCTCGGTTGTGGTGCGACCTGATGTGGTTTGGTCGCAATGCCTTTCGCCTGTGCTCTGCAGGGCCGCGTTCAGATGCTAGCCAATTATGTCGTGGAATTTTTCTCAGCACGCTCAAAAATAGTTGGGTTTTTTTGGGGAGGGGGGTTAGGGTCAGGGGGTGAAGGCACATGATCAGGATGAGAGAGAGGACGTCTTTCTGCCTCAAAAGTCAAGTGAATGAGTGTAAGCTTGACCGTTTAACGTCAGGGTAAATAAGGATTTCCCTCCTCAGAGCTTCTCATCTGGCCACACAAAAGGCCTCCCCATTGGGATTATCTTGTCATTTGTTCTCCTAACTTCCATGAAGTTGCCTTCCCTTTGTGTGTGTGTGTGTGTGTGTGTGTGTGTGTGTGTGTGTGTGTGTGTGTGTGTGTGTGTGTGTGTGTGTGTGTGTGTGTGTGTGTGTGCGCGCGCATGTTTGTTTGTTTGTTCATGCTTTACGTTGTTACGATTTGGGGGGTGGGGCTTACCCAGTGAAGGCTTTATAGAGCTCAGTTGAACATGTGTCCTCCTTTGTCATGAAATGGTTGGATTCCAAGCAAAACCTGGACTTATCTTTTGTACCCACAGACGGGAAACTTGTAGCGTTTTTAGCTACGCAGCGCTTTTGAAATCATATTTACAGCTGAGGGTGTTCGTGTTGGTTACTGAGGAGTAAACACAACAATCCTTCAAAAATGGCTGTTCGCAAATAGCGGATATGAGTACATACAAGCATCTTTATTGGTGAGAAGTTCAATATTCTGTTCACTCTATCATGTTTCTTTTGGCACCTTGACGTCATCACCACCACCATTACCACTATTATTGCTCTTTCTTTATCATGTAAATTGTTTACTGCTGATGCTCAACATGGAGTGCTTTGCCTTTCGTAAACAATTAGCATGATTGGCTACAGTTTTACAGCTCTGCTGAGAGCGAGTGAGTCCTTGTGTTTGAACGGTTGAAGGATTGAGGAGACGCTCCGGGTCAAGTTGTTTTGGTTAAGCGCAGAGCCTTCGTCTTGATCGGACGAGGGCTCCTGAGAAGTTTGACCAATCCCCGATCACTGATGAGTAAGATGGTTCAAGACACAAATGTTTTTGTGTCCGACGGGCTCATCTGGGTTGTTTGATGCGCATCTCTTCCAACTTGTCGCGCTGTATTAGTGGAAGTTTGGGTTTTTCTTTTTTTATTCAGATTTTCCTACTACACTTCAAGCCTCTGGCTGCTCCTCGCTACATTTATTGTTTAGGTACACAGCTCACTTATACATATGAGTATGTATACATACATTAATATACTAAAGCACTATTAATGTGCCACCTCTTATTTTACTTGCTCAGCATTTATATTAAATGATCTCTACTTAGAATCAGCAATTTTTTTTTAATTTTATTTTTTTTTTTGTTTGATTTGTTCTCTGTCCACTGGTTGCCAACACAGACTTTATCCTTTCCCAGACGAAGGACCTCTGTGCGCATTGATGTGTGTTCACTTAATCTTTTGTGTTCAAACAAAGATGTTCTTTATAGACTATGCTTCCGAAGAAGACAAAAATTCTGTAACTTTGGAAAATTTATGGAGACGTTTTGTGTGTGCTAGACTGTATTGTAGAAAATGTACCCTAAGTTTTTTTTTTTTTTTTTTTTGTCCCCCCCCCAAAGTGTGCTGTACTGGGTGATAGTGTTGAGGTATTAGAAAAGTTTTGGGTTTTTTTTCCCACCCCTGCCACCAAGAGGATATTCAGGAAGTCTCTGATGAAAGGTTGGCCTTAAGTCCTCTTGCAATGCTCCTTTACCTTGTCTGCTTATAGGAGCATGAGCTGATCTCAAAAATAGTAATTAACACTTAATTGGCATGACAGAGTCACACGGATGGGCTCTAATAGACCCCCCCCCCTTTTTTGAAACTCACACAAAACTGCAATAATGCAAATCTATCAAGATTTGAAGCAAAATGTGTATTTTTTATTCTTAAGCAAATGTTGTGGCCCTAGCTGTTTTTGTTTTTTTTTTTTCTTTCTCGTCTTTTTTGTTTCCACAATAGTTGAGTGAATTTACTGACCTGCAAGTCTTACAGTCTTTAATGCGTCATTTGACCTGATGTGCAGTCAACAGCTACAAGAGGATCTGAGTGACTCAAGCAGCAGCTTTGTTCTTCTTTGACAACTACTTACACCAAATTGGTCTCCCGGGATGATTCTGCAGTTATAATTCCACGAATTAGTGACAGTTTAGTGTTAATTCAACGTGATGTTTCTCACTTTCTGTAAGTGCGAGTCAACCAAAACTGTCACAGCGCTGATTGGACCTGACGAGTCCCAGCAGGTCTGAATGAGCCTACAATGCCTTTAGCTTAGCAGAACTGACATACAATGACATTATGGGGTGGTTTACTATTTAGTAAATAGGAAAGATGTTCATTTCAATCTCCTGTGTGTTTTTTGTTTCTGAGTGGAACTGCTGCCTCTACCCTTCACTTACATATCCAGTGAACCCCTTCACTCCCACCCTTGACCACTGAACTCTGTTACTGCTGTTTGAGGCTCACATTTTATTCCCTGACTTTCTGGGGAAATTCGCAAATGGCTATTTTATATGATTACTCCCTTGTAAAATATCTCTTAAATTAAGGTACAGGTTTGATTTCAGCAAGAAAAAAGAAGTTTTTATATGTATATTATACTCCATTAAGGAATGTCTAGAATTATCTTCCTCCAATGTGGATGTAGCCATTATTACGCCATTTTATGACTTTGTAAGAGAATTCACTGTGTGAAAATTGGTTTGCATTTTTGTATAATACAATCTGCTTTTTTTTTTCGTTTGATACGAGAGGGAGGTCAAACTGGAAGTTTGAAGAGAGAAAAAAAATGAACCTGTGAAATTGAGAAAACAAAGTGTAACTTATGTACAACAGTGATTCTAAGCTGAGGGGGAAAGATTAAATGATATTGCTAACTCAGAACATTTGTGTCATTCTTTTCATTTTTAACAAGTAAATGAGCAATGTTTTGTTCCTGAACTATTTAATGTAAGTAACTTTTGTGTACATTTTTACCACACTATATAGAGTTTGTGGGAAGGCTAATACAATAAACCTTTTTTTTCAGTCAGTGGGAACAATCTCAAGTCATACCGAGCACTGACCAACTGCCTCTGCCTCCAGCTCACATGCATGCATGTTTGATCAAATGTCTTCCATAAAGTGCCAAACATATATCAGAACATAACATGACTGGTACATTCGCTAACCGCACTGCCTGGTTTTAAAAGCCAGGAATCAAAATTTGTCCGTCAACATCAAGCAACAGCTTTGACTACACTAACGCACCATTAGCCCTCAGGACACAGTAAAAATATGCATTTTCTGTGTGGCTCGCCTGATCCTGCTGATCAGGTTCTGTTCTATGCGGAAATGTTGAAGCTTGCCTTTGGCAACAAAAACAAATACCTAAATCAGCATTTTATCACCTCACTCAAATTGCGGGAGAGAACGCTGCTGCCAGAGTTCTAACAAGAACCAATAGAGCTGATCACATGACTCCTTAAATCTTTACACTTACTGTAGAAGTGCTGCTGCTAGTTCATAAATCACTCAGTAGTCTCAGAGTAAAGTGCATATCTGATCTCTTTGAAGAACATAAACCCAGCAGAGTCCTGTAGGAGTCAGTCAGTTGGTAGTTCCTCCAGGCAGAACCAAACAGGGTGAGTGATGATCTCAAACGCACCCCGACCCTGACTGCTTTCAAATCTACGTCAACACCTCCGCTGTTCTCTGCTTTCCATCGAGTGTTTTCTCTACTGCATTTTTATTTCCTTTGTTGCATTCAGGGCAACTTACAACTTCGTACTGTGACTGTATGTCATGTCGTTTCATTTTATTCCAACTTAATTGCTTTTCTTGGCCTCTGTAGAGCACTTTGAATGTGTCTGAAACCTGCTTGCCTGGCCTCCCCTCGACGGTGAGTCACTGGTTGTTTATGTGCATTCTTAAGTTTCTGAGGCTAGTTTCTCACTTGGAGAGACAACCCTGCAGCTTTTTGTCTTCAGTAGGCCTCAGTCTGCACTATTCTCTCTCTTTACTGCAGTGACTGTCAAGTGTGGGGCTGGCAGTCGTGA
Organism: Chaetodon trifascialis; assembly: GCF_039877785.1. Lineage (NCBI taxonomy): Eukaryota > Metazoa > Chordata > Actinopteri > Chaetodontiformes > Chaetodontidae > Chaetodon > Chaetodon trifascialis. Next base: position 13,572,495 of record NC_092066.1, read on the forward strand.
CCTGTACTTCAGCTCTGGCTGGAAGAAGTGACTGCTAGCTGCAACAATCTTCATCTAATTGTTATGAATGAGCCAGCACCAGCCCTGCCTCGAAACACATTATTATGAATGAGCCAGCACCAGCCCTGCCTCGAAACACACACACATCATTTGAGTCAGAATTGTTTTATTTTCTTCCTAAATGAAAGACAGGCACAACTTATGTCCTTGGTTTAAATCTCCCGGGACAACACGGTGCTCCTCAGGCTTATTGATTTGTGAGCATTAGTGAATTATTTCTGCCTTGTGTTACTCCACATTTGTTGGATCCCACGACACGTGTCGCCCATCATGCAACTTGTTTATAGCCTTCATGTCTTCCTCCTCCAGCTGGAATCCAAACACCTTAAAGAGTGAAAAGGAAGGAGAAAACTTCAGTACATCAGTACATAGCAGTATATTGACTGATAATTCTAAGTTCAGAACTGGCATAATGTTTGTTTTTTTCCACTCACCTGACAATTTTCTGCGACACGCTCCTTTTTGGTTGACTTTGGTATTGTAATGGCTCCATTCTAAGAGGAATACAGGAATTAAAGACACTGTGGTGACAGAAGTTTGAAGTTTTTTTAAATGGTGATACTGATATTTTTTTTGAATAAGGCTTTATGTCCTTATTGGAAATACATTTAATTTAAGTCCTATTAAATGATTCATTATCTAGAGCTGACGAGATATGGCAATATTAGTCTGACGAAGTAAACTGTTTTATTACCTGAATACTCCAGCGGATGCAGATCTGAGCAGGTGTACGTCCGTACTTCTGTGCCAGCTGGATGATCGTGGGGTTGCTCAGGGCTTGACCCTTGGCCAGAGGGCAGTACCCCTGAAATGCGATATCCTCCTGACGGCAGTACTCCATCAGCTTATTGGGCTGCTGGAAGGGATGGTACTCCACCTGATGGTGGATGATGTTATGAGTTTACATAACAATGCTTCCAACAGCCAGCAGGTTTTGATCGCACTTCTCTCATAACAGGAGTCCCTCCCTTTCTGGACAAGGGTCCTGTCTCTCTCTGGACATTTTTGCTCTGCTGTTGCTTTGTGAAATACTTACTTGATTAACATGTGGCACCACATTGCAGTCTTCCTTCAACTGTTCTAGGTGGTGAATCATGAAGTTGCTAACCCCGATAGAGCGACACAAACCTGCAGGAACAGAGATGTTAAAAAAAAAATGCAGCATGTGTAATAATTGAAATTTCACAGGTTGAGATGACCACTTACCACCAATAAAATCAAAACAGATATTTGTACCAACCCTGGTCCAATAGATCAACCACTAATCTCTATCTTTAAGTTGCATTTTATTATGTTTTTACCCTTTTCATAAAGTTCTTCCAAAGCTTTCCAGGCCTCAGCTCTCTGTTCTCTGTTGCAGCGACCGGGCAGCATAGAGCCAGGCCAGTGCAACATGTAGATATCTGATGAGAGAAGTGGGGGCAGGAGCCGACAATAAATAGAAACAAAAGGTATTAATGGTAAAAAGAACATGGTAGTTAATCTCTTGAATATAAAAAGGTGATGCATCCCTTCACTCCTTACCGAGATAGTCCACCCCCATCTGGGAGCAAGATTTCTGAAAGGCCTTCTTGGCAGTTTCATATCCATAGTCCTCCGGCCAGAGTTTATTGGTGATCCACAGGTCACTGCGGGGTACCCCACTGGCTCTGATAACTTCAGCCAGCTCCACCTCAAAGCCATTGTACTTTGACGTGTCAATGAGGCGTATGCCACAGTCTCGGACTGCATGCAGAACAGTGTCTTGACTGAATCCTCCAACTTGGGATGTGCCTTAGAGAGAGGAAACAAACAAAATATGTGCTATGTTATGCTTCACACCCACCACGCAAAGTCATGAGAGGGTGACGTGTTATATCATCTGCAATTATTTCAACAGAACACACATCTGGCTGCTCACAGTTCCATCAACAGGCATATCCTGACTCATGATGCTTCAAACACACTTTTGAAAATATATTAAAAAATCTTAAAATGATACTTACCAATCCCAAGTATTGGCATTTGCACCCCATTTGAAAGTTCCACTGTGGGACAAGTCCAGCTTTGCTCAGAAGTCATGTTCTCTTGGAAGATTGTATGAACGTCACCAAACTGAGGGCAGAAACCTGCACAAATGGTGATTCGGCTAGGAGCTTCTTCCTCATCACCCTTCTTAAAGGGTTTGGCCCTGCCCTCCTTAAGCTCACATTGTAGTGATTATGCAATTTGACTCCAACTGCCTTTAAGTAGTTTTAAACTTCTGCAATGTACCCCATTGGAGTTATTCCAGTGCAGATGTTTTCTAGTAGTTGCAAATTGTATCTTAATGAACAATTTTCTACTGTGCACTTTGCAGATGTTTTCTTGAAATATGATCATATGGACTCGCAAAGTGCAGAAAATAAGTCGGTCTCAAAGTGCAGAATTGTTTTTATTGTCAAAGTGAAACTTCTTCTATATAAATATTTGATCGAAAAACATTTTTCATAGCTTGCAGTGGCTCAAAATCCTCATTCAAACATTATCTCAGGTGGGTCAAATTGGGCATTCATCATGTGTTTTACAATGTTTTCATTAAAACTAAAGACTTTTATTACACTAGCTTTAGGGAATGTTACCCAAAGACTCAAAATCAATGCCAAAATGTATTTAGGGCAAGAATCTTTACATTGGATATTAGTGTTTTTTTCTGTGTCAGTGAATAAGACATGGAAATGCAAATGGAAATTCTTCCTTTGGCAAAACGTGTTCCACAGAAACTGGGTGGGGCCCGGGTCAAGGATGCTGGGTTCTTCTCTTTTCATGCAGATAAACCTTTTAAAGTCAATGAATGGGTAAGTTTTTAGTCCCCTCCCCATTAAAATCTTCAGAAAGATTGCCAGCTATTGTCAACAAAACCTCATGCCCTCAGTGTGACAACTGTATAATTATTTCAGCAAAGGCAAATATTCAGTATTTAGACAAAATTTGCTAAAATCATCTTTGCTACGCTAGCAATGATTGTAACATCCATTTGTTCTTGCATTGTCAAAAATAAGTGGAAAAAACTGGCTCCAGGTCAAACACCCTCTGAGTTTTCTCACGCATCATCATTTCATAGCGTTACTCCACATCTGTTGGGTCCCAAGTCACATGTCTGTCATCGTGCAGTCTCGCCAAAGCAGCCATGTCCGACTTGTCCAGCTGGAACCCAAACACCTACGGGATGTGGCGGAGAAGGAGGAGGAAGAGGGTGACATGAGGAAATTATAATATAAAATAAGTGAGAGTTGTCGTCTGAGTGCCTCACTGCCTGCTCTCCTGAGAACTGGTTATTGTCACTCCAGTTCAATCAACTGGATAATCAATAACTAGTTTACATTAAAGCTGCAGTAGAAATTACAATATGTCAATGATTTTTTCATTCTGTGATGGCAAACCTGCAGAATGTCTGCAGGCATGCATTTGTTTTCAGCTTCATTTCAGGTCTACACTTCATTTCCCCATTTCTTTTTAAGGTATAATGCCATCATGCGTGCTTGATTGTCCAACACAACATCATTGATCTTTCTTAACCTCTCTTGATTTTTAACAGTTTTTACAAAGGCTAATGTGAAATCACGCATAGTGCTGTGCAATGCATTCCCAACTCACTTGACAGTTTTCTTGTATCCTCTCCTTTTTGGTGGATTTTGGTATCGTGACAACTCCATTCTAAGGGTAAGCAAGTAAACCATGACATTGTGGATATAAACATAGAGACATAGGTGTTTGTTTTAGAGCAATATTTGAACAATGGGACAACCTGAATACTCCAGCGGATGCAGATCTGAGAACATGTGCGTCTGTACTTTTCTGCTATCTGGAGAACCGTTGGCTCGTTGAGGACTTGGCCCTTGGCCAGAGGACTGTAGCCTTCAAACACAATTCCCTCCTGATGACAGTAGTCTACCAGCTGACTGGGCTGCTGGAAAGGATGGTACTCCACCTGAGGGGTTGTAACAATTTTAAGACCTGGATACACGCATTTAATCTAATTCAGGTTTTTCTGAAGAAAAAAGAAGAAAAGGTGACCTGGTTCACATGTGGCACAACACTACAGTCTTCCTTCAACTGCTCCAGGTGGCGAACCAGAAAGTTACTCACTCCAATGGCACGGCACACCCCTACAGTGACACACAGGGATGCTTATGCTCTGTTAAATATCCCCCTCTATCATTACTGTATCACAGTGATACTACTTGAAGTCACTATTTGCATACTTTCCAACGGTTTTGTGATATGACCTTTCATGCTATGTACCGTCTTTATAAAGTTCCTCCAAAGCTCTCCAGGTGTCAGCTCTCATCTCACTGTTGGAGCATCCAGGTTGCAATGAGCCCGGCCAGTGCATCAGGTACAGATCTGAAGAGAGGGGGCAGGTGATGCTTCATTTAAAGACTACAAGAGACATGAAAGACAGCAACCTACAGTACAATGTCAGGGAATAAAGACTGCCATGATCATAAAGAAGCAAAGAAAAAACATTATGTGACATCATCAATCACAACTCATACCCAAATAATCCACCCCCATCTGTGAGCAGGAGTCAAGGCAGGCCTTCTTTGCAGCTTTGTATCCGTAGTCCCCTGGCCACAGCTTATTGGTGAGCCACAGCTCACTTCGGTCTATCCCACTTTCTCTGATAGCTTTACCCAGTTCCTTCTCGCAGCCGTAGCGTTTTGCTGTGTCAATGTGACGCACGCCACACTGAGTGAGCGCATACACAACGGCATCATGAGAGTATCCGCCATTGTGTGACGTGCCTGGTATTGAGAGAGTATCAGACAAAATAGAGGCCATCAAAATTCAGGGTTTTTTTTTTATTATTTGTTTTTTTTAGGCATATTCATACATGGGTCATTCTTCAACTATGGCCAAATTTGGTCTAAAAAATTTTTGAAAATCAAACACATATTTTAGGTAATATTTTGATATATTTTGCTTATCCATTATGTGTAGAAATACATTCTGGTAGCTGTTGTGATGTAATTATATAGATAATATATATTCATATTTATATATTCCATCACAATGAAAAACGTGATGGAAATGACTGTTGTGGAAATGACAATGTGTCACATTTTTTCAAAAATCTCATGTTGTATTAGCATGCTAATCTCTGTTTTAAAGCTGGCATTAAATATATACAAAATACACGATGAAATGTTATTTTAATCATTATTTATAAATTCAAAGAAAATATGAGCTGTTCGGAAATGACGACCAATAAACATATTCTTTGTTTGGGAAATATTTACCTTGATTTTTGTCAGCTTTCATATTCTTCCAGGGAGCTAGCTCTGCTCTCCTGCCATGTGCTCTCCTGTGACTGACTGTTACCATGGTTGCAGGTGTTCAAACCTTAAAAAAAACCTCCCTAAAGTTACATTTTGTGGTGTGTGATGGAAATGACAGTGACCCCAAGGGACAGGTGTTCTTTTGATAAAAAAAGACATTTAATACTACTGTGTCTTACAACACATGGTATGTTTCATTAAAATAGGTATTTATGTACCATTTGTCTGTAAAGTTAGTTTTTAAATCAAAATGTAATTCAATAGTAAGAGGGATTGAAGGTCAAAAATCTGACCGAGGGACAATCGCACAATAGCACAATCCATACATATAAAACCATGGTTTATGTAGTAAAAATAACACTTGACCTTTAAATTAATTTTTGTATGTTCCTCTTGGTGTCAAGTAACTGTGCCAAAAAAAAAAAAAAAAAAAAAAAAAAAAAAAATCAAGAAATGTGTTTTGTATCTATTATTCCTGCAAAGGACACAAATTCTACCTTAGTTGAAGAATGACCCACATAGTATTGCCAAAGCCCCGTATGAACATATGACATATTCAGAAAACTTAGAAGAAATACATGTGTGTGTAACATTGAGCAATTCAGGAGGAAAAAATGAGGAAGGAGCTTTTAATGCCAAAGCTTATTCTACTTCTTGTGAAAACACAACCAAAATTACAGAAAAAGACAGCATTGACTTCATATGGGTGAATGTTTGTTACTAGTGGACACTGATTTAAATACGCAGTTAACATTTCCAATAGGATTTTCTCCCCAGAATGATCTATTTAAAAAACTATATCATCAAATAGCACGCATGCCATGGCAGATTTAGAACAACTGTAAATCACGATACAGTGTGCTGAGATTTGTATTTGCATTGCTGTCAAAACACACTGGATTTGCCAACGTAAAACGCACCTAATCCAAATATTGGAATCTGCAGACCGTTGGAAAGGGGGACAGTTGGACAATCCAGCAATGTTGCCAAAGACATGGTCCTCTTGGCAGTGCTGAACAACCTGAAATACACAAAAGCGTAATTTTTCGTTTTTATTGTCTTCTTGCTCTGCTGATGTCGGTGCCCGAGCTTGTTGTGACCGTCTGCTCTACTTTAAGACTATCTACAACTTTCCATGGCAATTAATGTTAATAATATGTACCGATGAATCTCTTCAATCTGTGCACCGCTGACGAAACGTACCTGAACTTTGTGAAAGTTGTGAAGTTACAGCGAAAGCTTGTTTTCGCTCTTTTTAAGTGCCACCGCGTTAGCATCTCTGAGCCAGGTGAGATATGCCTCCAACGGAAAATCAAACGACATGACAATCAAACCTATGGGTGGTACGCTTGTCCAGCGAAACAAAGATGGCGTCTGTTTCCAAAAGATACGAAATACGCTCGTGTATGCTGTTGTACGCCATTGCAACGTAGATAATACAAACACAAAGACTCAAATGTATTCCGTTTTGGAAGTAGTTGTCAATTTGAACGCTTTCTCAACAACACAGCTGTTCTTTTTTGAGCTGTGACCCCCACTCATGCTACGTTGCGGCTAATGTTAGCATGTCACATCTCTTTGCTTTGAGGCTCTTTGGTTAGAGTCAGCCAACATGGCGACCATGTAACAGAGCAAACGGGCTGTTTGTATGGAATACCAACAAAATGAGGTGAGTTTTGAGTTGCGGAAAAAATAAAACATAACATCTGTTGTTCCAGAGAAATAGCTCTACTGTATGGTAATTCGGTCAACTCTATGTATTGCTTTATATTTAAAGAAATACTACCGGAGTTAAGCATAAAATAATGGTTTCTTACAGCAAGGAAGTTTTTGTGTAAGCTAGCTAGTTAACATTTAATTTGCTTTGCTTAGAGACAGGGTGAGCTATTAAGTTTGTCGTCCAGGGGTCAAATGGTTAGAGAAGGTTCAAATTGTACAGCCTAAAACTATTCTGGGACTCACTTTGTTAATAAAGTCAACCTCATATAATCAGCAACACATTTCACCTTACATGCATCACTGTTAAAGTGCAGCCGGTTCGGATCATTGACTTTGTCTGATAGGCCCAGTGTGTTCAGGAAACCTTCAGATGAATCCAGTGACTCAAAAATCAAACTTATTTTCCACTTATTTGAGTGTAAAGTCATGCTTCTCTGTCCCATAGCATGTGTTTAATCTAGTTTATGTGGAGTCTGTTTTTAAAGGACATCTTAACTGGGAGGGACAACTGTCCTGCATATCTGTTCATCTCCTTTGATGCAGGGTCCCCAGATGCTGCAGTGGGCTGCGGCGAACCTATTTGGTCTGGCCAATCCTGCTTCTCCTCCTGGTTGGTGCAGCCTTGACAGCTCTGCTGCCCCCTGCTGAGGATCAAGGAGGCCTCGGTGTCCTGGGAGTGATTCGCCGCACAACTCAAAAGGAGTATCCAGCCCAGGCCCACCGTGGCGACAGCGCAGAGGAAGGGCAGAGGTTTACCATCATCATCCAAACATACAACCGCACAGATGTGTTGCTCAAACTCCTAAACCATTACCAGGCAGTGCCTCATCTTCAGCGGATAGTCATTGTCTGGAACAACGTTGGGGAGCAGACGCCCCTGAAGTTATGGAGCTCTTTCGGGCCTCATCCAGTCCCTGTGGTCTTCAAGGAGCAGACAAGCAATCGAATGCGCAACAGGCTGCAACCGTTCCCTGAGATTGATACTGACGGTCAGTTTATCTGGAAGCTTTCATATTGTGTATATCTGTTTTCCTCAGTGGTGTTTGTCTGACATTTTTTCTTGTGTTTTTTCTTAGCTGTGCTGATGCTGGATGACGACACCCTGGTCAGTGTTCCTGACATCAGTTTTGCTTTCTCCGTCTGGAAGGTAAAAAGTGCAACGATAATTTGGATGAGAGCGATAAGCGTTCTGTATCTCCGTGATTGGTTTAACTTGATAATTGTGCAATTAAAAATGCATTATGTGGTGCTTTTAACTGCACCATACACAGTGTGATTGACAGTTGTTTTTTCTTTTGTTCCACAGCAATTTCCGGACCAGATTGTTGGGTTCGTCCCCCGGAAACATGTCTCAACACCAGGAGGAGTGTACAGTTATGGCAGCTTCGAACTACAGGACCCAGAAACAGCTGGAGGTGACAAGTAAGTTGTGCTTCTCTTTTTTTCATAATTTTGCAAAGTTCCACGTGGCCGCTCGTTTGGTTTAGCATTGCTTTGATGAGAAAGGCTGTTTTTTTTTAATTCTGATCCACTCGCTGCAGATACTCTATGGTGTTAATTGGCGCTGCCTTCTTCCACCGCCGCTACCTGCAGCTCTTCCAGGACCAACCCCCAGCAGTGCACGCGCTGGTGGATGAAACACAGAACTGTGATGACATTGCCACAAACTTTGCTGTAGCGCTGTATTTGAGGAAACATTCAAAGTCTATGGGCAGTATTAACAAACCCTCTGGCATCTTTGTCAAACCCGTGGACCTCCGCAACCTGGAAAAGGATGCCAGCAGCGGGTACCAGGGTATGTGGCATCGTCCTGAACACCTCCTTCAGAGGTCCTACTGTCTGAACAGGCTGACACAAATCTATGGCGTCATGCCACTCTGCTTCTCCAACCTGATGGTCTCCCAGTTTGGCTTCCCCAACTATGCCAACCACAAGACTAGAGGCTGAGCAATAACACATCGCTGTCTGTTTTGGACTGAAAGGGGACCACCTCAGGTTGCAGTCTGGTAAGTGTGTGTTTGATTAATAACACATCAACTGTCTAGGATTTGGCTGATCACCTGGTGTACAGCCTGTAGGCTCATGTTCATGTTATCCGTGGCTGGAAACAATCATTTACCTGCTCTGTGTGTTCAGGAACACGAACGCAAGCAAATGTTTTGCAGGTTGACAAGTGTAGCTGTGGAAAGTTGATTGCAAAGAAAACAGAAGTGATACTGGAGCATCTCAGCAAGGTGAAACATACGAGAGGTGGTTTCTGTGAGAAGATTTAGCTTGTTTGCTTAGCGTTTACCTTCTCAGTGTTTTTCTCTTTTTATTTCATGATACTGAACAGTTTCACCACAGCCTCAGCAGCACTACCGTGGACTTTTATCCTTTTCACAACAGCAAGGATTGTTCAAGGATTTTCTTCACAGGGCCTAATCTGATGAACCGTCCATAATCGATGAGGTAATCTGTGTATTGTTGCCAAAGCTGCCTTTCCTTCAGCATGTATAACTCAGTGGCTTGTAGTGCAGGGTGACGGTCTGAGATCTGACTTAGCAGTTTAACTTGTTTGTAACCATGATTCACAGCACCGATGCTGTCTCATTCAGACTTTGCTTTTTACTACATTTGTTCATAGAATGTGTCCTTTTTCCAAAATAAATATATGTTAGAAGATATAGGTATTCTTTGGCCAAAAAGGAATCCCCACCAAAGTGTGAATCAGAGAATAAGATAGAATCATTATTTAAGTCTTATGTACATTTTAACATAGTGGTATTTAACGTACTATGCATGCGTGGACAATCTTTTTTGTTAAGTCTGTAGGACTGTATCATGTGATTCAGGTAAATAAAGCAGTTTTTCTCTGAACAGAATCTGTGCATGAATTTAAAATCATATGATATCAGTTAATGAGAGTTGGGGGCTGAATGTTTGAAGAATCAAGCTTGAGGTTTCCCGACACAGAAGTCAACATCCCTTCAGGGCGAGTCTATCCTGTCTCAGATACTGTCAAGCCAGCGTGGGTCAAGCTCCCTCTGCAACGTTACTAAATGGGTCCCATTTATCAAAACTTGCGTGGTAAATTCTAGTTTCAGTGAGGACTAATCCACCCTTTCATTGAAGAATTCTGAAATTGTGTCAATGAATGAAACTCCCATTTTAATAGCAACATAAGACCAGCCCACAGGACTGAATATTACATTGAATTCAGCAGATTATTAACTTTTTTAACTGTATTAGCACTCATGTAATTGCTTTCAGGAATATGAACAGGAAGAAGCTTACACAACGTCTTCGGGTTATTAAGAGGTAGGAGAGTGATATTTTCTTTTGCTTGAAGGGCGGCAGATGTTATCAGTGTATACAGTAAACATCCGGACTGAAACACCAGGCGTGAGGTCAGAGTCTCTGCATATTAAATCTGCTTCTGCTCATTACTAACCTTGACTGAAAAACTATATTTGTTGATAAACAATAACATCCAACTCCCTCTTGGTGGATAAAAGTGTCCTTGCGTGTTCTGAGGTAACTCTTGACTCCACTTCTTTCAAAATTTAGCTGAGAGACCTCGCAGAGTCTCACTGTGGTCCAGGTCCACCTCCTGGCCTGGATCCACTGGCTCCTGGAGAGCGCATGTCATGCCACAGCTTCACAAGAGGCTCCCTCTTCCTCCAAATGAGCTTGTGGCCATATGCCACATACCACCTGTAGGACAAGATGTGCAGTTATATGTACTGAGTGCAGGACAGGATGCCACCATAGCACATTTAAAGCCCCCGCACATCCTTTTAAAAGATTTATACCACTGTAAGATGCTTAAAGCTGATGACAACAGTAAGTGTAAAGAATGATTTCATAATTGTTTAGTAAAATGTGTTTGGAAGGTCGTGAAAAGGCTAGTAAGTAGACCTTGAATATGTTCATTTTGTTAAACTACAGGTCAAGGAATTCGGGCCAAACCCCAAATGTTTTGCCTCTTAAACAACATTTGATGTATTTTTAACGGTAAAAGTAATTCTTAAGGATTTTCCCCTCCAATACAAAAATACACTTGATTATTCTTTTCACTGTAAAATGATTTTTGGCTGCTCACACTCCAAAGAGGGCTCCGCCAAGGTGAGCTGCGTGGTCAAATAGCCGCCATCCCAGGATAAGCCCTGCTGTATCTATGGCGACGAGCGCTTTCAAAGCCTAAAGACAGACCAATGACAGGAACCTGAAGTTACACACATGCAAATCGCACTTAATCAACAACAACTGTCTACCATTCATTCATCCATTCACGCGTACTTACACATTCACTCACACACACTGGACTTTGTCCATTTTGTTCAAGCACTGATTTTTACTCTCGCCTGCAGCAGAAACACAACATGGGAATGTCAACAACACCCTATTAAATGTGTGCATTAACAAACCATTTTCATTCACATTAGGTGCGTTATGTACATAGCAAGACAACACCATGCAAACACAAACACACACAAATAGAAGCCTCATATACACACACACACACATACTGTGCGTCACTCACGGTTCCTGCTGTGAAAGTAACCATGGGGAGGAAGATTATGCCCAGCTTGGCCTCTGGCACCTTTGCACAGACTGCGGCCAGCACTGCCATGATGGCACCTGACTATAAAACAAAAGGCAAAAGACAGATCCAAGGATTAGGATTATTGTACTTCTTTTGTGTTAAGACATATGAAGATTGTAGCAGATACCTTACCGCTCCTAATGATGGATGGAAGCGTCCAGTGGCTGTTTTACACATGTAGCTAACCATAGTGGAAATCACACCTGAAAATACACATTGTGTTTGAGATGTCATTCTTTCAGCAACAACTTGTGTTACTTAAAAGACTGAAATCTAAACAGATTCTGTAAGAGATTAAAGGTTTGGGTTTGAAAGATGCAATGCTGTTTCAAAACCGGATTCAATTAAATGTGAGCGGACTCCAGTTCTGTTCTGTATTCGACTCACCAGCAGACATGTAGACTGCGAGAAACTGCTCCTTCCCTAAGAGAGAGACAATTCCTGAGGAGAATGTCCACAGGACATACATGTTGACCACCATGTGGATAATAGAGTAGTGGCTGAAGGAGGACAGGACCATGGGAAGGCACCGTGTTTCTGGTGGGGGGAGAGAAAAATGACATTATGTGCTTGAAACACAGAGAAAACAACCGTGTAAGCACTCTACACACACTCACTGGAGGCTGGGTTCGATGTGAAGTACTTAATCATGCTTCTTTGCATCGAAGGGATCCGCCAGCAGCACAGGACCGCAACATTTACCGCAATGATCCCTGGAAAACAGCAGCAAGGAAAGCACGCGTAGAGATGCTGATGCTGGCCATTAAACCTGAAGAAACACCGGACAAAATGAGTGCGTCTGCAACATAAGTTACCTGTGACAGTCCTCTGTCCCTCTGTGAGGCTGCTCCAGAAGTCATCCACCATGGACATCACGAGGATGAGCTGTCGCTGCAAGCTGGACAGCTGGCTCCACCAGTCGTGCCAGTACGCCATGTCCTTGGACCCCTGGTAACACATGAACGGCTCACTGAATCACCGCAAGCAGCCTGTTAGTTATTGGTGGAAGAGACAGACAGCAGTTTGTAGCATTACAACCACACCTGTAAGAATCGTTCTCCCTCCTCTTCATCTTTTGAAGACTGAACTCTCAGCTTCAGGGTCTCGTATTGAAGAATGGCCGCCGTGCCAAAGGAGCAGCCTGTAAACTGACATGGAGTCAGACAACATCCAAAAGCATCACCCCGGCCCAAACCTCAGTGCTGCATGCGCATTCTCTCTCATTCTAGCAGAAACATGAGAGGACCTACCCCGACTGTAAACACCAGGGGTTTGAAAAGTGTCAGCCTGGGGGCTTTGGGGGGAGGCGGGGGTCCCGGTGCGCCAGCCTCAGACGGCGAAGCTTTCATTTCTTGGGTGACATTTCCTATCTTTGTATCCGGCCTTTTGGCTTCCCGCCGGAAACCACACTTCTGTTGGTGGCAGGGGTTCAGCCTGCCGGAAACAACATGTAGACACAGGAGGAAGTGTTAAAACCCTCCTGTTATATAAAACTGTTTGCAGGGCTGCAACTGATGATTATCTTCATTACTCATTAATTGTTTGATCTATGAAATGTCAAAATTAGATAAAAAAAAAACAAACAAAAAAAAAACAGCCACAATATCCTAAATCCTACGGTGATGCTCATTTTGTCTACCTGGCAGTCTAAAACCTAAAAATATTTAGTTCACCATTACACGAGACAAAGACAAGCTTCAAATTTAATAAGTTTAAGAAGAAATTTAAGAAGCATTTGGCATTTTAGCAGCTTACACAACACCTTTATGTTTTTCCTGATATTCAGTTCAAGCACCATCTTGGTTAAATGTGTCATTGTAGGAGAGCAGCATGCAGGAACTTGGACCACCTGACTTCACTTTACACTGACTGCTGCCCTGCTGGTTTAAAGTAGAGCTATTTATTGATTAGGCTCGCATCTAATTAGGTAAATAAGAGGCAGTGGGAAACATGCTGCCTGAACAGCTCCGATCATTAAAACCCGGAACAGACACACGACACGATCAGTGCTGGTCTTGCAGATTTTCACTGTAAACAAATGAAACACAGAGCTGTCCTCAGTCCCGTGAATGTCTTTACAATGCCAGCTGGAACGGTTAGGTAATCACACAAACACGCACGCATGCACGCGCCCTGTCAGCGTTGCTCTTGATTCGTCAGATCTTACGACCTCAGCAGCTCTACGTGTGCTCACCTGGAGCTTCGTGAGGTAGTGTTGGAGGATCTAATGAACTCTGTTTTGGCCCATTTCATTACACATCCTCTCCACGCCATGTTTGTGATGACCTCCTGCCTCAAGTCCGTCCCACCGCCAGACTGGAGCGAGTGCTGCGTTCAATGACTCAACTTTAGCTCCGACTTTTTGAGTGCACGGTGAGACAAAGAGTGCTTTTCTTTTCTTTTCTTTTCTTTTCTTTTCTTTTCTTTTCTTTTCTTTTCTTTTCTTTTCTTTTCTTTTCTTTTTTTTTGAAGGGGTGGACGGAGGCAAACACTTGTTTATATCAGCTTCAAATGAAAATACAGTGTCATATTACATATATGACACTGTTTAATTGTTTAATCTTTGAGATGCTAAAAATGCTAAACTAACATCATATGAGATTAAAGAAACACTTGACTTTTAATAGATGTTGTTGGCCATTGTTGATTATATACATATATATGTATATAACTCTTTTTTTTCCCAACTTCTTTTCTGATATAAATTCCCTGTAAATCTTAAGAACTAAATAGCATCCAACTGCATGTACACAACATAAACTTACTGCCAAGTCTAAGCAGGTTGTACAAACTGAACACACAGACCTACATGCAGGCTAAATGTATAGGCTGTGAATACTGTACAAAACAACCAACAATACCTAAATAACTTACTGGCCAACATTACCCATACATTGTAATATTACTCCCCATGGACTCTTGCACTGTATGTGTACACAGTTAACAGCTAAAATGTAATATGCATATAAATGCTGCATGTTACTGTCCGTTTTCCGTTCACTGTTTGTAGACTTTGAGCTTCTGGGAACCAAAAAGTCCCATTCCTCGTAGCTGAAGTACAAAGTTATTTGTTCATTCTGAAATATTAGTTGAGAGGGAGCTTGAATGCAGCAGAGGATATACGCATCTGTACTGCGCAGGCACAACGCCTTTGAGTTTTTTCTTAGGTAGCGCTTCACTCCCCCCTAGTGGCGTTTTAAAGTACATATTTGTCAATTGCCAGTGGAGTCAGAGTAGTGCAAAGTAACTACATACATTTACTGAAGCAATGAACCTAAGTACAGTTTTGAGGTACTTGTCCTTAACTTGTTCAATTTTGTGATATTTTATGCTTCCTCTCAACTACATTTCAGACGAAAATATTGTAAGTTTTACTCTGTTGCACTTAGTTCAGAGCCTGTGTCTATGCAAAATAAGATTTTGTATCTAGAACTAATGTTCAGTTTGTAAAATACAACGCATGGACCCATTTCATGCATCACAGTTGTAAATTACAAAATGAATGATGGCTGAAGTACATTTTGCTGCTTCAGCATCAAGGTTCTGGCATTGAGCATGCCGGCTCACTGGCACACTGTCATGGCTCACTGGCACACTTGAACTTTCTTACTTGTGGATGTTTACTTGAGTAAAATTTTGCATGTGAGGATTGTTTGTTCCATTGTTGCACTTAAGTAAAAGATCCAAATACTCCGTCCAATTAAAGAAGAAAAACCTTTCAGAATAGTAAGAAGACACAGAGAGAGAGAGAGAGAGAGAGAGAGAGAGAGAGAGAGAGAGAGAGAGAGAGAGAGAGAGAGAGAGAGAGAGCACTGTGGGAAAAAAAAAAAAAACCCGAGTTGATATACACTCTTAAGAATGCCAAAATATTAGTAAAATCACAATTACTGACAAATTTTCTCATTCTTATTAAAACATTTGATAAAGTTTGTTTTCATTAAAACCAGAGAGAAAGTAGTGGGAGCCATGGACAGTATCTGAAGAGTACTGATGGCACAAGGTGTTGCTATTGGCATTTGGACAAGTTCCACAAACTTCTCACAAGCTTGCCAGTGACTCCAGAAATAGGTGAAGAAGGTAGAGTTTACAGTGAGAAGGCTGCACTGCAGTGTCTGCAGAGTAACTAGGGCTCTCCTCCAATGCAATATCTGCACTTGACTTGCTGGGCTGCTTTAGCTATACACAATATTGCAGAACGGTGCTGTAATATAGAGCTAGAAAAGAATGAGAGAAGTTTAGGAGTAGGTAGGTAATTAATCTTAACTGAAGCAGGCAATGCATCCCGTGGGGACATTATAATACAATCGCACAGTTCTGTGAGGAAATTAGATAGCTTTACAGAAAAGTACAGTGTACAAAGAAAGGAGAGCAATATGCCTTTGCCACTGTATGGGCCCAAGGACACACTGCCAAGTTAGATGATATCCTATGGGTGCAGGTCTGGGGCAGGGCAGGACAGGGAGCTGTGGGAGAGGAGGAGGAGGAGGAGGAGGAGGAGGAGGAGGGATGAAGAGAGACAGCAGAGGAGGGAAGGGAGGGTTGACAGTGATGGAAGAGAGCACAGGGGTGTGGAGGCCAAAGAGAGGGAGGGGAGCAGACGAAAAATGGGTGAGAATCATAAATATTTGAGTGTCAGCAGACGTTAACTTGGTTAAAAAGCTGGTTGGGATTTGAATTTTGGCAAAAGAGAGATACAGGGCTGCAGCTCTGCTACACAACAACACAACCCTCACACAAACACACACATTCATCCCTCGCTGAATCTGTCCAGGACTATAGGTTCCTTTCTGATCAATGCAGTGCATTTATTTCCCCCAGCAGAGGTGTCCTCTTTCAGGTCCTCTCATCGATTTGCTGTGAACCGACGCCAGCCGGGATTTGGCCTATGTCGGCAACAGGGCAGCAAGGCCTTGGTCATGTGACAGGAAGTGTGGTGTCTGAAATCAGAACAACCTGTCATTCGTGTAGGATGCCCATTAATCTTACTGGACCTGTGTCTAGATAAACTGAATAATAAAAGCAACTGTGACGTCTGCCCCCCATGTTACAGAGCTGTGGATTCACAGGCATGACGCTGAGCGTCATTTTGGCCTTGAGGCTTCTATTTCAGCCCAAAGGCTTGAAACATCTTATACCAGCAGCACAGTCTTTTTATACCATCAGAGGAAACTCTAGCTGTTATCATAGCGTCCCATCAGAGTGCTGACGAGGAGCTTTCTAAGACACGGATCAATGGGCCAGTTAGATAATACCACACTGTGACTTGTTTTCTTTTCTTTCTTTTTTCTGCATAGATCTTGAGACTCATTGGTCAGCGTGCAGTATGTCTGCAGGCAGTCTGCAGCTGAGTTACACCGTTAAACTGCGTGAAGTTGACCCCGGGTGGCTCCACCAATGCAAAGCCCTACCCCAAATACCCCACAGGATGATGTGCAATATGATATTCCAATTCCAAAAAAGCATTTCAAAAAAGTGTGTAAGCAGAGGATTTTTTCTGTTCAATTGGAGGTAAAAATAAGAGGGGCACTTGAATAATATGAGAGCAGCACACTTATGCACACACTGTATCTTTGTGTGCATACCTGCTCTGGCAGTTCACACTGATTTGATTACACAACACTAGCAAGTTCCTCAAGAACAGCCAGCTCATTCTGAATGCACAGCCCAGCCTTTGTATACTGTACACAATGTCTATCAGAACTCTACTGCAGTATAATCAAATAACAGGCCCAATAAAGAGTCAGATGCTCAGGACGTGACTATTGATCCGTGATTCATTCATTAAATATTGATGTCTCTCAGCAAAATATTGTCTGCCTTTGCTAACAGTAAAGCAACGTGGTGGTCAGCAGAGCTCTTCACTGTGGGCTGGGAGTGGAAATTATTTATTATTGATTGAGCAGAGAATGGTTAAAAGTAACAAATATACATACAAGACAAGTGTGCTGGCATTGTGGTGAATTTAGGATAAACAGGAACATATCATCCTGCAAGCATAATCTTGCTGGGCCCGATGTGCTAAAGAATATTTTCCTTGAAATGGCTGTGAAATATTCAGACATGCAGGTGATGTGAATAGCAATGGCTGACTTCGATGTGCTTAAGTTAGCTGATTTTGTCTTGAAAGCAGAGAAAAGAAAGGAAGATTGATCGTTTAATTCTCTTGTAGTATATAGTGCATGTTTCATACTATACACTACATGTCTCATGAGCAACTTATGAATTTAGTGGTGGACGTGAAGATCCAAAAGTCTGAAATGTGTAAATGAATCTGGCTGGTATGAACTGGTCTTGTAAGGATGGGCTGAGTATGCACAGCACAATAATAAGAACTTCATTCATTCATTCATGAATATTTATGTCCAAAGATTTTCTTACTCAGTGTTTGATCAAAAATACAGTTTGTAATTAAGCTTATTGGCTCTGCTAATCTGAAAAAAAAAAAAAAAAAGCACAGCCACCAAATTGCAACAGCAGCCACTGAAATAGTCCATTTGAATGGATTTATCCATAAAATAGAACAGTTTTGTCAGCACTACAAGTGCAAGCACGCTGGTTTGTGAGCAGCAGAAGAGTGTGAGAAAAGCTCCTGACAAAAGGCTACTGTACTCCTCCTCTCCCTGCAACACACACACACACACACACACACACACACACACACACACAGAGCCCTCCCTCATTCTTTACCTGAGCCCTCAGTGCACCTTACTCAGAAACTCTTGCAAACACCAAGGGGTAAGCACGAGCTCACTAAAGGGCTGCATCCGGTTTCGCTGCCGCACGTGCCAGGGCTTCGGTCCCAGAAGGAGCTCGTTTCGCTCATTTATCACTTGAAACAAGCAACTTGCCTCCCCTCTGCTCGGCTGTCCCAACTGAAGAAACGAGCGCGCACCAGCTCCAAGCGCATTCCCTCAGCCTACGTCGGCAGTATCTTCAACTCCTGCACCGCAAGGGGACATGGGTGATAAAAACGCCGGTAAGAAACTTCCACGTGCTTGTATGTGAATAAGTTATGAGCTGGTTTTGTTTTGGGGTTTAGTTGTGTTCTGGGGGCGTGGGCACTGCTTGTTTGTGCGGATTGTTTGTGCTCACACTGCGGAACACACACACATACACAAACGTCTAACTTTGTTATTGTGCTGTTAATTGCAGCTGATCACCACACGCAGTAGGGCAGGGATGCGCTTTCATAGCCTGGGCTGGAAGTTGAGGATGCGGATGATGCTGCATGTTAACCGACCACAGATCAGCACATGCTTCAGTGCTGCAGCGCGATGCTGCTGCTGTATTCCGGCTCCGTGGCTCAGGCTCCCGCCTCGACTACTTTGCCCTCTCCGTTAAGCAGCTTGCACCTCTCCAGCACGGGCTATCCTTCAGATTCATCTACACTATTACTCCACAATGTGTTAAAAAGCATCTGGAATGCAACTTGTGCAAATATTAGGCCTGCATTACACTGTTTTCACCTTCAATGCTGCCCATGGTAAACAGCTTTTCGTCTCCCTGGCCGAGCTTTCCTTCACTCTGCCGGTGCTGTCAGCTGATTTAGACAAAAAACTGCTGGCTCTCCACTTTTCTTCAGATGAATGTGTTGCTGTTCCCTGTGCAGCGGTGGCAGTGTGGCCTCAACGATCAGCATGCGTGTTGTTGACAAAGCTTTTCAACTCTGCCTGTAATGGGCTATAGAGGCTGTTATTCAGAGCTACAGGATGGAGTCTGCTGCATGATAAACTAGATGCTGCTTAGTGGTTACACACAGCTTAAAAGATGTAACTCACTCTCAAGCATTTGGGGTGTTGTGCTTGTGTTGGCAGTGTTTTGCAGGGCATAGTTTAAGGATGCATGGGGTTAAAGCACAGAATACAGGTGCATTCACCCTCTTCAGATATATTTGGATAAGGGACAGGGTGCCCTTGCTTAAGTAGGGTAACCTTCTTGCTTGGGGTCACCCTGATCTGTTTTACCCAGAGTTCACAGTAAAGCAAAATCCAGAAGTCATGGAGTGTACAGTGGGTATGCAGTCAGGGTAGCTGGGAAGGGGGCTCCTGTGTTGTGTTGCCTAGTTTGTTTTTCACCTCCAGGCTGTAAACCTGACTTTCACCTTTCTTAAACCCACTTAGGGATCTGCAGAGTTTGTGGTCTCGTTCATTGATGCCACACTGGGGAAATAAGGTGCTCATTATGACAAATATGAAATGCTTTTTGCTTTACTGTCACTCATAATGCCTGTCCTGTATTGTAGCTAATAGTCCGCACAGTGTGCAGCAGCTTTATGATTCACGTAATCTCATTTGACTTTGTCGATCTTTTCCTCGTCTTCATTTTTATGTGCACTTAAACTGTGGAAGTATTAAAAATAACTAATATAACAATGCAAGTTGAGTCAGTTATACTCTACATATTAGCAGCGGCTGATGTCCATGATAAAAAGTCAATACCAGCCCAATGTAGTTCATCACTTTGACCTTACAGTACGAGCTGTCTTCCTTTTTGTGACTCTGACTCAGTGTTTGCGTCTCTCCGGCTCTTGTATGATGACAGCAAGGCTTATTTATTTATGTCATATTCATTTCCTGTTAGTTTTAACCTTATGGCCTGCTTTTATATTCATTAACTGATTGACTGCATGAAATATCTTTTTTTTTTTTAATTTAGTGGTACTGGGGCCTCTTCAGCTAAACTCATGTCCTCTAGAACAACTATTTGTGTCTCAGTGTTTCTGTGGCAGTGTGTCTTCATATCTGTCTGCTGTGACCCATCCCTTCTGTTATTTGTCACTGCGCATGAAGACCAAACTAGTTTCTACTCTGGGAAAGCGAGTTTTAAGGTGATGCTCTTACTGTGTTTACATGTGCATATTGCTATTTATTTATAACATCAAACCTATTCTGCAATATTCCAGCTTTGGTATACTGAACACAATGCTCTGAGAGAGGGGCGAATGGGAGGTTAATAGGGTCCCCCGGAGTGCCCCAAGCAGGTTACTGTGGCCATTACTGTCCCCTCATGCTGTACACACACCTTAAGTCAAGATAAAGCACATTTCTGTGGGATCTGGCACTTCTCACTGACCCAGGTGTCTTCCTTATGCATCCTTATCCTTTTATGAAAAGCTCTTTACAAACATGTACACGCAGCCATTCAGTGTAGCTGCTGATTCATTTTTCACATCTGCCCCCCCCCCGCACACACACACAAACACACACACACTCTCCCCGTCTTTTAAATCCCCTCTTTCTCTGCCATGCACACGACAGCAATCTCAACCTCTCATGTCTTATTCCTCACGTTTTTGCAGTCTTGACTATTGCTTGAATTAAATACTCTGCTTCTTTTTTACCCTCTTTTTTGTGCTTTCCTGTCCTTTTACTTTCATTAATATGTATATGACAAATCTCTTCTCATTGTTGGGTCGAGCAGGAAACAATATAGACAATTACTAGCGTGCGCACAAGCCCCATGACAGTGCACACAATGATGTACGTGTAGCAAATCCCCTCCCCACAAGAAAAACACCATTATAATCCTCCTGTTGTCATATATGAGAAGTGAAAAGACTAGTTGTTTCTCTGCTTTGTGATGCTGATGTGCTATCTGTGACAAGTGTCTTGTTGCTGCTTTGTTGTCCTCAGGCTGATTCCCTAACCTCAAGTTTGCATACTTGTCATTTTGCAAGAGATATTTGGCAGCTGTATTTGATGCAAACATTAACAGTTTTGCAGTGCCGCTGATTTTAGCCACACAGACGTTCCTGTAGCTTTGCAGAATATGAGAATGCTTCCTGACATTTCAGCAAATGGTAGTTACCATCAGCAGTGACTCTGTGCTGTTGTACAACACAGTGTGGCTTCTTCTTCTTCTTCTTCTTCTTCTTCTTCTTCTTCTTCTTCTTCTTCTTCTTCTTCTTCTCCTCTGTACAGACTGTTGTGGCTGGATGCTGTCACAACACTTTAAAGCACCATCAGTGTGTCTATATATTTTAGCTCCAACCAAATGAGATTCACTTTACATAATGTCGACCATTGTCCAGTGCATCAGTGATGTTTTAGAACTTTAATGTGTTTTGTTTAACTTTGAGTCATTTCCTGGTTTGCGGTAATCTCAATACTGACTGAAAATTAACTTGTTGATCCTTTAAAATTGGTTGTGATAGACAATATGTGTCTGCATGAGTTTGTCAAATACATTGGTGCAAGGCCATCTGGAAGAAGTGCGTGCTGAAAAGTCTGCACGACACAATAAAGTCACTTTGATGAGAACAGAAACAGGCACTGTGATGGATTCTATCTCAAGCAAGTTATGTTTTATTGTGTGCAGAAAGGAATTCAAGTAGGAACACAGAATAACACATGAGAGATGAAGAGAAAAGCATCTAAGCTGTAAATGGGATAAAAGATGCAATCAAATTATTGTGCTTTAAAGAACCAGTAAACAATATAATACTTGTAAAACAAACAATTAAGACCCAAATATTTGATGCCACTGTAAACCAGTTCTCTAGTCAGAATATTTTGTATAATGTGACTCTAATACATCAGGCATTAAAGTGGCTTTTTCATAGGTTTTTTTTATGGTCTGTTTTTCTCATGCAGCATGCCTCACAAACAACTGAGTCATCCTCCCAGTAATTTCAGAATTAGAATAGCAGTTAGCATTATATGATGTGCTTTAAATTTCCCTTTAAGTTTAATATTAGATAAAACATTTTTTCCACAGTGTCATATCAAGTCAAATCATAGCATTTGTTGAATAGTTTGAGGTTAAATATCCTTTGAATACAGTAGTTTTGCTTCCGACTGCAGAAACAACCAGACCTCTTACTCAGAAATAATAAATTAAAATAAAGTTTTAAACTAAACGTTCACAGTTCTTCTTTCATATAAAACGATCTGGAACAAAGGGGCATTGAAATATCAATTACTTTTTTCTTCTAATGTTTGATGAACATAATTACAATAGATTTCTACACGATACATTTCAATTGCAGTTACGTTCAAAGCAGGTGTCACCTTACAAGGTGAACAGTTTAACCTCAGTCTATAGGAAGGTGAAATGAGAGCTGGCTTGTCTCACATCTTTCCACAGTGTCATCACAGACAGATCTGAGTTTGCTCAAATACAAACAGGACACGTCTTTTTTTGGACAAGCTGCAGCTACATATGACACATGTGGAGTGGTTGAAGACCTATCATGCACCAAGTGTCACATGGGGTCTGAAGACAAGAGGAATAATTGAAGTCAGCGCTCCCATAGGTGTAATTTCCGCTGGGAATGCTGGAAAATGTTCCCTGGACTTTTATTGTTTCAAGTTGATTTTCTTGGAAAAATCTTCCACCTACTGCTCAGCCACCATAGTGCAGATGAGAGAAGAGAGGAGCAGATTAAAAATGTTGATGCACTAATCTGAGTCACCTTCGCTCATTTCTTTATGCTCAAAGCAACGGGCAGGATGGTTTTTTGCCCTGGGTTTTGCCTCTCAGGCCGCATGCAGTCTGTCCTACCTCACTGGCAGAGGTTGTTGGGGATGAATTCACTCTGAAAGAAATACCTGCAGACTTCATTTCTCAGCTTGAAAGACATTTAATCTATGTATTTCCCTAAAAATACATAAACTGAACATCACTCAAAGGTAGGACAGCAAAAGTCAATGTTGCTTGTAGCAATGCAAATTCAACATTATCCTGCAGCTGTATGTATCTATCTGTATCTTTCTGTATCTATCTATTTAAGTTGTGTTACTGTTTAACACACTGCAACTTGGTAAGATGGATAGATCCATTACTGATAAGAGTTGGAAAGAAACTAATTTTGTCAGTGCATACAGCTACTTTATTTTTTAAAACAAATTTTCTGGACAGTTTTACTGTTATCACTGGCGCTGCAGTGATTAATCAGATATTTGGGAGCTGGAGAGGATAGTCTGCAATCTTTTGAAAGAGAATATTGCGACTACATATCTGCCACCAGAGAATATGTTCTATCAATAACACGACACAGATCAGTGCTTATTTGCTTTGGTAATCATCTAATTTCATTGAGTCGTGATTAGTGAAATGAACAAATCATTCTATACCTTTATATCTTGCTTTCAGCCAGTTTCTGTATCTTCAGCCCTTCTAAAGCCCTTCTTCACATGCATATGTGTGTGTTTTCTATCTCACTCCAGCTAATTAGCCTACACAAATACAACATGCTGCACATAAAGGCTGTAAAGTGCGTGTGTATTTTTGTTGTTTTGGCCAGGAAATCTGATAAATTTGAGTTCATTTTTATTGAATTTCACTTCCTCCCCATGCCCTCTGTGCTGTCACCCCCTTTTCCTCATTTTTTCCTCCTCATGCTCCCTCTGCATATAGTGGTGATTGGCTCTGCAGTAGGACAGTATAGTGGGAGCTGAATATATAGCACCATCACCGTATCTGTGACTCTGGGTCTGCTGCCAGCTCACTCCCTCCACCCATTCTCTCTTTACTCTCTCTGACCTTTCCTTATTTGCGTGGATGCTGTTGTTGAGGCATTTTGCTGACCTAAAACGTCCCTTTATGCACACTGTATACATTATACATTGTGAGGGCATGTTCCCAGGGTAGTTGGCACCATATAATCTGTTGTTTTCATGGTGCAAGGTTAAGTGAGCACCAGAAAGAGGAATGTTATGAAATATTAGACACACAGTGAAATACTGTGAAAATGCAGCAGTGTGTTAAATTAATGCTGCAGTAGAGGTTGTGCAGAGTGTCTTTGTCCACTGCACAGCCCCCAGGACAACAATGTGTCCGCACACAGGGAATCCAGATCTTTGTGTTTTCACTTTAGTGAATCTGAATACTTCACAAACTAGTGATGTCTCATTCTCTCGCTTCCTCTCTCCACTTCATGGTCAAACCTCAGTCTCTCTGCGTCTCACTTTAGCCTGAGTGCTTTATGTTATGGCACCCCCTAGAGTAGACAGTCGCACATAGCTTTTATGACAGCTCAGTGCAATGCTCCACATTCAGAGCCAAATTTTGTAGTGAGATTTTGGGAATTTTGGATTAGCAAACAGACAAACAAACAAAAAAGATCTTTTGAAATACACTGAAAGGGCATCAGGTGACAGATAACACACATTTGTGAAAGTTTGGAATCACATAGGCATTTTTGTCTATTTGCTATATCTCCATGCATTATTCCAAGTGTCTCATTTATGTTAGCACTGCTTTTTTTTTTTGGTAACATGTTATTGTTTTTCTGTGATGCTCCAAATATTCTTGTCTTAGTGTTGATTGCATTCAGTCATAGATGTACTGAGCCATAGTTTTTAAAAACAGTTTTGTAAGAGCAGCTAATGCAGCGAGATCAAACTGACTTTACCACTTTCACATGCGATTGCCACGAGTCTTCGAATGATCATTCATTAGCTTTAATGCTAATTTGTACACTTTATTATGCTACCTGCTTGATTGTTTGCTTCTGGTTTACTTATGAAGCACTTTTGAACTTTTATTTTGAAAAGTGCTTGTCTGCTTACTGAGAAATATCTGCAGTGTGGAGCGGTGGAATGTAACTAAGTACAATTTTGAAGTACTTGTACTTTACTTGACCATTTCTGCTTTCTACCTCTATATCACCACATTTCAGAGGTGCAGGCTACTTTTTACAGTTACTAGACAAATTAAGATTTTACTTACAAAACATATTATGATGTTAAATTACAATGTTTTGTTGCGGATAAATGTCTATTAAAAAGATCAAATTAGCTCCACCTCGACCTACTACAATAATAAAATGATACTTGTACACTGATTCCTCAGTAATAATAATCAAATTATATAATTTACCACTAAACACTCACAGAGTCTTAGTCTCTGAACTGAATACTTTTACTTTCAATACTATAAGTACACTTAGCTTATAATGTGTACTAGTAACTCCTAGTGTAGTAGTTCCACAGTGTGGTATTTCTACTTTAACTTAAGTAAATGATCTGATCACTTCCTCCATCACTGCAACCCACAATTTGTACTTTGCATGTAAATGTCAACAAGTGACAACCACTACTTTGCCACAGGACCTGATCAACTTTTACCACTCACGCCACGTGACTGACTTTACGTAAGTCAGTGCGCGTGCACTGGCGCTATAACATAGGTTGTTCTTTTCTTGTCTGGCCTGATGCACTTTTAGTATACACACACTGAGGTGAGTTGACAGCGCAGTGTGACTGAGCAATAAACTTTTACACCACGCATGTGTCAAGTGGACCACCTTTGTCTTTAAAGCGCTGGGCTGCAGCTGACGTAGGCTCTGCGTTGACCGCTTGTTCCCAATGGATCCGAAGAAAAAAAAAATATTTAAAAAAGTATCGGCTCCTGGGGGGGCACAACATCTGTGCAGCAGCGTCGGATCGTGCAGCCCTTGTCGTCTTAACTGTCAGCTCCGCATTACCTCACTCGCCGGCCTGCCACTTACCCCTGCCTGCAGTTTAACTTTGGCGTGCATGCTCTCTCCCTCCCTCCCTCCTTTCCTGCTATTACGTCCGCTGCTGGTAAAGACGCGGAGGCATGTGGGGGGGCTGGGGAGGGGGGGGATGTACAATTAAGAGCACATTGTAACGTCCTTGCGTTGCCTGCCGTGGCGGAAGAGGAGTGTGCCGTGAACGCGAATGACCGACGGTGGACGAGAAGAGGATAGAAAGAGAGAGATAGGGCTAGAGAAAGAGAGAGAGGGAGGGAGAGAGCGAGAGAAAGAGAGGGGGAATCACTCAAGATGCCTCGTTTTAGCGTAATTTGTCCTGCAGACTGTGCCCTTCCGGCGTTTTGAGGGCTGCTGCGAGCCTGTAGAGAGAGGCTGGCTGGCTGGCTACGCTATGCTGCCTGACCCTGCTGTGTTGTGATAGCGTTGTCCGATTGTTTGGATTGAGAAAGGCTCCCATCAACCCAAATCAATGAGGATTCTGAGGCCATTCCTTCAGAAAGGAGCGCATATGCTGCAGTGTTTCTGTGGACAACGATCGAAGTCGACCACTATCACCAACGGTGAGAGACAAACATAGCACCATAGCTTTATGGCTACCTTTGCTTTGCATGCTTTCTCTCTTGAGTGATGGGGGGAAAAAAAGAAAAAGAAAAAGGGGGGAGAGATAAAGAGAGAGGAGGAGGAGGAGGAGAGGGGGGGTGAGTGGTTTCATTGGCCGCTCGAGTGTGTGAGTAACATCTTTCGAGTCTGTAATGAAGGGAGCTTATCCTTGTGCTCCGTGTGTGCATCTGTCCCGAGTTTTGTGTGCGGGGAGCTGCTGGCAGTCGGCATCCAGCCGCACTCCTCCGGAGAGGGCTCCACTTACTTTACCCAGACCGAGCAATATTTTGCAGACGATCGCGTTACAGTGCTGCATCCGAAGCGGGCCAAAAAAAAAAAAAAAAAAGGACAATGCAGGGATCAAGTCATTAAACTTCAGGGGCCTGGAGAGGCAGCGCTGCTTTAGGGCCCCCAAACAAAGCAGCGCGGTTCAGCACCTCGGATAGCGCCATAGCAGAAGCAGTCCGAGGCGGGGGCACTCAAACTTTTCATGTTTAAATAGATTTAGACCACACCAGGACCCCTAAACGGTTACATTTTGCGCCATAATCCCTGCTGTCTCTACTCTTAGTGGATAACTGAATATTAGTTGTGAAAACTCCCATTTCCTCCTTCAGCACTGTTGTTGAAATGAAACTTCTTATTTTGGATTTTGGGGCCCTTATTTTGAACCTCCACAAGTCCCCAATCTCCCATTTGGCAAAACCAGGGACAGCGTAGGAATATGGTTTCCCCTCACCTGGAGAATCAAACAGTACTTTTCAAAGTGTCTTACTTTGCCATATGTCCACTACAGAACATGCTGCACCTAGTGGTGTGAAGTCTCAATGACACACACACACACACACACACACACACACACACACACACACACACACACACACACACACACACACACACACACACTCTAATACACAACCAGCACTCAACAGTCTTTGGCAGTAAGCCTAAGATGCTTGCCATGTCCTCCAGTCATGTCTGAGCAACTCACTGCGCTGCTGCTGTTGTTCACTCCTAACATAACCGCATCTCCAAAGTCATTAAAAAAACATCCTTCAGTATTTCCGGAGCGAGACAAAACGCCGTTTTACTGGGAGACAAATGCAACACCTTCTCCTGTCTCCTCTCGTCTCTTGCAGCACGTTGGATCTCCAGCAGTTTCAGCTGGAGCCGGCTCTCAAATTCAGGGCAGACAATTAGAAACTCCATTAAGCACAGTTGATTCCTCTGAGGTACTTGGACCAAAAGCAGCACGCACACTGGGATATGGAGGACTCGGATATAAAGCGCCACCGGTCCTTATCCTGCATCTCTGCTCACTGTTAGATGAACCTCGTGACCTCAATCAGAACCTTATGAGTCAGCTCACAGGTGTTGACACAAATGGATGCAAAGCATGAATGCACAAATCTAGTTAAAGCTGCTTGAGGTGAAGCTGCGTCAGATTTGGGGGGGTTGTTTAATATTTTGCAACTTGTGAGCTCATTCACAAGTTGAATCGTTTCTCTATTTGATTCTCTGTTTTTGAGTCGCTGTGGTTCATTTGCAAGTGTCTGCTGTGTCTTTGCTGCTTGTCCAAAAATAGAGCTGCAATGTGATGAAAGCATGCTTTTTTTTTTTTAGCGCTTTAAACAGACACTACGCCGCTGAACAGCTAATATGAACCCATATCTGAAGTTGGCTGTCAGCATTATTAACTCAGCAATCACTCATCAGACTAACTCTCCAGAAAAAAGGGGTCGAAACCTCAGCTGATAATCTTGAGTGCGTTATTCACTGTTCTGGGGGACGCTGACCCGTACAAGATCATGTAAAGCAGGAAGAGCGGAGAGTGTTTCGCTCTACAGATTCAGGCACTATGCCAGGATTGCCACCCAGGGATTTTCGGTGAAAGATGTTTCTGAGTAGGCTTAAATGTTTGCACCTGCTTTCCTTTGTAGTGTCAAGTTGGCACCTGGCTTTTGTTGTGTTAAAGTTAAAGTACAGTCAGGGTGGATTGCAGGTGGGTGGCATAATGGAGAAACAACCAGTAATAAAAGCGTGTCTTCACAAGTGGTTATACTTATTTCTAATAATGGCACTGCAATGCAAAATCATTGTCAGTTTCCATCTGACTGTGGAATCAATAGAACGTCAGGTTTCATTGAAATTACTTTGGCAACAGCTTTTTTTTTTCTCCGTCAGCCAATCCTGATGTCTTTACAGACTGATGTGTGGCATTTTCAGTGCAATCAAACACCCAAAGCGAAATGCATTTGCATTCTCGTCAAGCACGATTTGTTTTTAATGACTGAATTAATTTGCCTTGATAGTCTTAATTAGCAGTTGGTTGTCATCTCTCTGCCTGGGCTTGTTTGGTTTTGTGGCTTTTTGCTCACAAAAGAACAACAGTTAAGATAAGCTGCTGGAGTATTTTCCAATGTGTGTACATGATGGTAAATGTGGGGAAACGCATTCATGGAAGAATCTCTTTGTTTTTGTTCATCCATGCAACTTGCGCTGTTCTGGTCTGTAGCTATCACACTAACTGCAGTCAGCTGTGGTTTGGGCTGGCAGTGTAAATGTGGAAAGGAGCATCGTGAGCCTCAGCATCGCACTTCTTCTCACACGTCTCTCCTCTTTGCCTCCGGAGACTTGGCAAGACAGTTTATCAGACATTACGCGATGAAAACTAGTTCCAGCTATTGTGAGTCAACAAATCTGTGAGGTGTCTCAAGGACATGTTAGAGTGACTAACTTCAGTCTCTCTCTCTTTCTCAACACCCGTGGTTCATTCTTTTTCCACAAGGGGGCAGCAGGTATAAAGAAATTACTGTGGACTCTGGCAGTCAGCTCTTGTCCTGGTGGCACCTAAAGGGGGGGGGGGAGGGGGGACGCTGGGGCTTTGGATCATTTAAGTTTTCAGAGATATGTCATTCCTGTGCTGCAGAGGTCAGTGTGCATCATGGTTCATACTTTAAATGATAAAACCCGAAATGAAACCACACCTCCTGTATGCTGTCAGCTGTATTTCACAGCATTCAGAATACTCATAGCATAAAGACGTTGTTTCTATCAATGAACGGGCAAACGTTCAGAGTCAAATCATTTTAATGGAGAATTCAAGCGGTGTTGCCTGCAGTGCATTTCCTTGCAGCTGTGTTTTACCGCACGTGGACATCGCTCAGCTGGAATGAAGCGAGCATCAATTGTGTCTGGTAGAGGGACGACGCCTAGCAGATCGTCATTAGGGAATACTTTATCTTTTCCTGACAAAGATATACGTCCTCTGTCTCCAGAGCGCTCCACACCACACAGGCCCTCCCATTTCTGAGAAAGCTCACAACCCAGCAGCTCTTTTTTTTTTCCAAGAAATGTATATCACACTCCCGCATATCCGTTAGAATGATGAATGCTTTATTGAAATTCTTATTGATCTTCCTTTATGCTTCAGTGACATGTTCATTTCTATCGCTCACTTGCAACTCGATAAGAATACAAAGCTAGACTGAGGGCTGTGATTTAGAGTCCAGCCGTCACTTTCTAAACTTTTGTTTTGCTCTCTGTATTTTCTCTGTCTGTCTGTGTGAAAGGTTGTAGCTGCCCTCCATCTCTCTCTTTCTGTGTGTCTCTCACACACACCCACGCACAACATACAGCCAGACACACACACGTAGAAACGCACGAAGGGCTGACCGGGGTACCAGCGCTTCACATTCAGCGCTTTCATCCATTATATCCAAAATCTTACGTAAGTGTGTGATGGGGAGGAGGGAGGGAGGAGGGGTGAGACAGTGGTAGTCAAAATGAAACCGTCTCTCTCCCTCTCTCTTGATCTCTCTCCGGGTTCAGTTTGGAGAGAGCATGTCAAACCGAGTCCTAGAAAAAGCCTCTAAATGTTTCATGCTGTTTCATCACAGGGAAGAGAGAGGTTTTGCTGTGCTGCTGAAGACTCACGTGTTCTTCCTCCCACTGTGTGTGTGTGTGTGTATTGATGTGTGTGGATGTGTTTTACTCATGTTGTGAGAACAGAAATCTGTTACACACTCGCGTTGTGGGGACTCGCCGTCCTTTTGGGGACAAAACACAACTCCCCATAATGTAAATAATTACATTTTAGGAGAAAGATTTGGGTTACAGTTAGGTTTAGGTTTAGGCAAGTAGTGGCTATGGTTAGGGGTTAGGGTACACATCCATCTCCAAGTCAATATCATGTCCTTTGAAGTGATGGAAGCACGACCGTGTGTTTTTGTAATCGTACAGCTATCTTTGTGAGAACCAATTTTAGTTTCAGACCTTGGGAGTTCGGACATTTTTGGAAAGTCAGGACATTTTGGCTGGTCCTCACTTTCGGACTTTCAAAGGACTGTTGGAGGGTTAAGGCTTGGTTTTTAGGGTAAGGGTAAGGGGCTGGGAAATGCATTATCTTAGTGTGTGTGTGTGTGTGTGTGTGTGTGTGTGTGTGTGTGTGTGTGTGTGTGTGTGTGTGTGTGTGTGTGTGTGTGTGTGTGTGTGTGTGTGTGTGTGTGTGTGTGTGATCCCCAGCCCATGCAATAATAAACATGTACCCAGAGGCACATGCTGGTACACACACGTTTGCAGGAAATATTTGAGCCCTTTGATTCATCTTTATTCTAAAGTCATTCTCTTTCATTCCAGTGAAAACAGGAACATTTATCTCCGTGCTGCATGCAACTGCAGTAAAACGTAATCAGTTGACTTGCACGTGTCCCCAGATGATCTTAGCAGAATGTATTCTGTCATACATGCTCGTGTATTCATGTATGCACTCCCTCTTTCCTGCAAAGACTGCTGAGGGGCAGCGGTCGAAGCTTTGGTGTTGCAGTATTTTTCATGGTTTGCGATAAGGACTGTTGTGCAGCTGTTGAGGGTGTCATTTGTAATGTTTTGGTGTGTCGTGGGGTAGTCCATTTCATTTCCATAAGCCCTAAATCGCATTTATCCATGTGTTGTGTCACCGTCTGGGTCGTCCGTGTACCACTGGTGTTTTGGTCGTGCAGAAACCTGTTGCAGGTAATCCTTTTAGCCAGATTTAATATGTTCTTTACGGCATGTGTGGCCACGGGCTTTTAGAAGATAAAATGCGTGCTGGTGTCCCTAAAGCAGAAGCTATGCGGATAAGAATGCTGTATGGTATCAGCCAAACCCGATTTAAATTTATCTTTCTTCATGCACACTGCTGCCTCCTTGCTGACCGACGTGCCCCAATTGGAAAACTAGCGTGCAACTTCGGATTTCAATTGTAATTTAAAGAGACACATGACCCCAAAGGACATTACCCACTCCATCCTGCATAAACACCCACCCAGACCCCCCCCCCCCCCTTTTTTTTTTGCTTAAACATACATTTTATAATCACATCTTTTCATCCTGGAGATCTATCTTTCCCTATACGCCCCTCCGAGAATTCCTAATACGAACCTCAATCACGTATGATTGCGTTAAAAGAGTTGGAGAGAGAGAGAGAGAGAGAGAGAGAGAGAGAGAGAGAGAGAGAGAGAGAGAGAGAGAGAGAGAGAGAGAGAGAGAGAGAGAAGGGGGTGGGGGGCATGGACCGCGACCGTCCACCCTCGCTGTCGGCGATGTAACACACCGACAGCATCCATTCGGGACGCGCTGGGAATAATGCTCAGGCTACATTATCATTTGTGCGCTACAACAAAAAGCACTCCGGCGTGTGTTCGCCTCAACTAATTGTTGCTTTTCAGACGACAATCCATCCCTGCAGCCTTTTACATTACATCTCTGCAGCATCCTTGCAGAGTATAGCCTCTGCTGCCGATTCCATTTTTCCGGCTGCACTCAGAGGTGCCATCGACAGAACCGGAGACTGGGCTCACATATCTCGGGCTCCTGCACCGCCCCCCTCCCCCCTCCCCCGGCCTGGACCAGCGTCTCATTCATCGATGTGCGTGGAGTAAATAGGCTAATTAAGGGGGGGAAAGTTAGGATCCTTTCTCCAGCCGCGCACGAGCGTCCCGTGCATGGATTTTAGGTTTGTTACGAGGCGTCGGGAAGCCAGAGGATAGAGCTGCTGTGCAGATGAGGATTACGAAGTCGTGCTCGTCCGACGCGGCGCCGTTCACCTGGAATACCTGAAAGCTCTCCCATGACACGCAGCTGCATCAACTTGTCGAGACTGTTGCATGTATTCACGGCTGATATGTCGGCCCCTGTGGCCTAGCCCGTAGATTTGAGCCGCTGTTGAATCGAAGCCCTGAGTGCCATAAACTCGCAGCAGCTCAATTACACGCCACTGTCCCCACATGATGAGGCTGCCCGAAGCGCAATGATGCCCGGGACTCGGAGGATTTTCTGATCAGGATGACATTTGGCTGAAACACTCGTGGACCCGTAACACACAATCAACTCTCTTGGGGGGTTTTTTCCTCTCTTTTTTTGCGCCAAGAAGCTGCACCAAGATCCGACCTCTGCCGAACTAGACTCTCGCTTTTCAGACTCGGTTCGGGGAGATGGCCGCGATCGCCAGCTCCCTGATCCGGCAGAAACGCCAGGCGAGGGAGTCCAACAGCGACCGGGTCTCTACTTCGAAACGTCGCCCCAGCCCCAGCAAAGACCCCCGCTCTCTATGCGAGAGGCATTTCTTGGGGGTCTTCAGCAAAGTCCGTTTCTGCAGCGGCAAGAAAAGACCCGTGCGGCGGCGACCAGGTCAGTGCTGTAGATTTTCTTTTTTTTTCTTTTTGAACTGATGTGTGTTATGTGTGCGTATGGAAGCAGTCCCCCCCCCCCCCCCCCAACCCCCCAACCCCACCCCGCCCCTCTTTGGAGCAGCAGAGGCATTATACTGCAGTCAGCGGCTCCAATCTCAACCGGAGGAGAAGGTAGATTTTCTCCGCGGTGCGAAAAAAATCCACCTGTTCCATTAGACCTCCTTGTTGTCTGTCGATCCACCGCACGACACAGCCCTCCCCCACATACCGAACAAGAGCAGCCAGAATGTATAGGAAATGATCTGTAAGCTGTGACGTTCCCCCTTTATTTATTGTGATCCTGCTCTCATCGGAATAATCAATAACCCTGGAACAAATCTGATGCTACTGTGTGCCAGTCAGAGCTGGAGTCCAGCAGCTTTACAGAATATTTAAGCCTTCGATTTTGCATGCTTAATTTTTGCACCCCCCCCTCCCCCCCCCCCTCCCCTCCGAACACACATACATACACACACGCACACACAACTTGAATGCACTCAAAAAGGCTGCTTCAAATTGCCTAATTCAATATTACTGCAGATTGGGGTACAGAGGGGAGATCAGTTGCACTGCAGTGCACCAAGGCTCTTTTCAGATTAAATGTTTTAATGGTAAATGTTTATTGCAGAGAGGGAGCTTTACTGCAGTGAAGGGAGGTATAGCTTGGTGATTAAGGGCTACTCTCACTGTATTCATGGACATAGGCTCCGTGCCTACTACCCACACTCCATGGTACAGCCTTCCCCTTTCAGTCCTCCTGGGTCTGTCCATGGTGCACAGATAAGAAGCCAGCAGTGCAAGTCGCCCCTCTCTGAATCCAGATCCGTGTGATGCACGACAGTCAGGTCCTGCAGACCGACTGATGAGGGATGAGGCAGGAGGACAGACATCAATTTTTAAGGCAGAAAGGGAGGACAATGGAGACAGACAGCCAGACAGACTGAATCAAAGCCCTGTTGTAGCGCAGCCTCATCACACAAACAAACTCAGCGCCCAAAACCGCCATAAAATGCCTGAATAGAAACATGAGCAGACAACCAGCCAGTCAGGCCTCCAGGTAGGTAACTCCTCTCAGCTGACACATACATGACCAGACAGACAGACAGACAGACAGACAGACAGACAGACAGACAGACAGACAGACAGACAGACAGACAGCTGCTGTATTTCCTCTAATTCATCATCCTTATATTTCATGCCATATATTTGCATATAAACAGCCGATACACTGGAGAATTTCTGAATTCTGCCTGTTTAAAAGACTGTTGTTTTTCCTTCTATTCCCCCCCCTTCGTAAGATGCACCCTCGAAACCTCCACAGGTGTCCCATAAGGGCTGCAGGCTAGGTCAGTAGCTCAGCCTCCATCCGTGTGTGCTGTGTTTCTTCTCGTCTCCACCCCATCTCGCGCCCATGTCGACTCCCCCTCGGCCGGGGTGGGTGGGAGGTGTGGACGGGGAGGGAGAGAGAGGGAGGGTGGGAGGCAGGGAGGGGCGGGGGGCTTCAACACCTGTCTGACAGCCGACGACCCTCTCCCTTGCTGATTTCTTCTTTTTTCTTTCATTCCTCCTTCTGTGTGGCTTTCTTGGATTTTTTCAGCTTAATTTCGTATCTGTTTTTTCTTTTCCTCGTAGCTCAAGCTCTCCTATAGCCAGTCGTTTGTCGCTCCTCTGTCTCTTTCCTCTCCTTGTCTTTGGCTCTGCCTCCTCTCATTTTGTTTCTGCCTCATTCTCTTTGTCAGTCAATGTCGGATCAGTCTTTACCCTCGCTCCTTGTTCTATGTCTGTAAATATGTGTCAAGTACTTCTGTGTAAGTGTAGTAGAGGTTCTGACTGTAGTGTATTTTTTGGTGTATATGGATATGATGTGTTTCTCCCTGTCAAACACTATATCAGAGCAGGTGGTCATTCACCATTTCATGGTCATGACGCCATTTGTCGACGTACCTAAATGTTTTTGTCCTTCTGTATTGGTATGAAGTAAATTTATTGACATTTTAATGGCCCATACGCACACAGGACGACCTGCTGTATGTTGTCACTGATGCACAAACACATGTTGTACTCTGCTCTCTGGAGTTTAGCCTGGTGTGTACACATGAACACACACATCACACACTCTCTGCTAAATGATGGGGACTGATGAGCCGTCAGCGACTGCTCGGGCCAAGTTGACGCCTTAATTTATGGAAGTGTAGTTATCACATGTGATTGACTGACGTGTTCACTGCCATGTGCTGTCAAACGCACATAAGTCTGCGCGCACAGGCACACACACACACACACACACACACACACACACACACACACACACACACACACACACACACACACACACACACACACACACACACACACACACACACACACACACACAGAGTCTCCTCACCGTGCCTGTGATGGATGATGAAGGGCCTGTCCCAGGAATTGATGGCCCCACCCCAGGGGTAGGTGAGTTGGGAACTGCTGGTCAGGATGATGTACAGTTGAGGTGAACCCACTCTAGCTGGGGGGTCACTGCTCGGTTTAGTCTTCCTATGGTCTCTCTCCTCCACACACTTGTCTTCTGTAAGATATGAATAGATAATTATTGCAGTGATCAGTTTCCATGTAAAGACTTAACGTCTGCTGTTTCTGTTGTAAACAGATCTAGAACTTGGATCTTTTTTCTCTCTCTCCTGATACCAAGTTTAAAAATCTTTCACTCTGTCAAATCATTCGGGGGTTTTACATGCCGGAGTGGACCGCACTGAACTGCATGACCTCCGAGTCTTGTTATGACCTTGGAGGACAGCCGGGCTCACTCATTTGCCTTTACCCCAGTCGCATACGTCAGGTTTGTGAGCCCTGCCAAGCAAGCATTTTCAGTTCCGAAATGTTTATTTAGGCACGTAAAATGAAAGCGAGCATCAATTCAGTTGTGACAAAATACATAATTTGTTTCTTTTGTGAGAATGAAGAGGGAGAGGATAAACAAAGGATTAGTAACACCCAGCATCTGAGTTGCTGTCTGATTTCAGTGGAGCTTGTCTCAAAATCTCTGCCATTGCAAAAACAAAACATTGCTGTGCAGTGGTGTTTCATCACTCATAGTGAACCTCAAGAAAAATATGACTGTATTAGTTACATATGCATACTCTCTATCTCCTCTTACCTGCACTCAGAAATGAGACATAAATCTCAAAGCTTTACCGCTCCAGTGTTTCCTTGTCAAAAGCCACAATCCAAGTCTTGTTTATGCTAATGGTGTCATCTGGCTCTGGCTACCGCTTTTACACAAAATCAAAGGACCTGCCGGACATTAGACAGACCGTGGAGACTGCACTTACGTTCACCCTCAGATAAACACAGTTTTTTACACAGCTATTTTTTCCCCCCGGCGTTGCCCGAGGCTCTCTTTGCCCCGAGCTAATCCTCCTTTCCACCTGCTCCCCTGAAGTGTTGAGCGCTTCGAGCAGCACTCTGGCCCGGTGCCAGGTGTCGCAGCCTCAAAGTTGGAGGTCGGTTCAGGGTTATTACTGTGAAAAAAAAACAACAAAAAAAACCTGGAAACTTTAGGTCAGTTTCCTCTTAGGTCAAGAAAAAGCACTGGAATCCTTTGAGGCGAACCTGTTGCCTTAAAGAGAGAATTTTATTGAATAAAAGTGATATCAGCCCAAAAATGCACTGTTGCTTCATACCAAATAAAGAACCATTGGCATGTCAGTGTATATTACCAAGTGATTTTAAAGGGGTTTCTAAATGATGCAGAGCCAGCCATTTTTCTGTGCTAAATGGAGTCAGACATTATGCGAAAGTAACAACAATCTCACTGATTTTCTGTCATGCTGTTTTCATTGTAAAGGCCTTCCAGTCAAACAGCTGCTTACCCTATTTTGGCATTATGTTGTACAACAGATGACTCATTACAATCTGTCCATCATAGTCTTATTGATATTCAACAGCTGGACTGAAGTCGTTAGGGCTGTAAGTTTATTTTATTTAATTTCTATGTTAGCAGTCAACTGTGGAGGCTGGATTGTGCCATTAAGGACCATTTCTGTGTTATTTTTTTAAATACTTAATTGTAATTGAGTATTCAATCCATATATTTCGAGACTGATCTCGTGCTAAATTTTGTATTTAAATTCTGCAAGTCAGAAATGTTTTTTTAAGCCTTGAAATGATCTGGCAGGCAAACACACCACTAATCTAAAGGATGAAAAGTCTGTAATTATTCTGCTGGTACGCTCCATCTTCCACAGCCAACTGAATGAATTAAACATTGTACATTTTATGTTTGTGAAACATGTGTTCGTAAAACATTAAGAAAGCTTGATAAGATGAGCTGTGAGTATGCAGACAAGTAGCTGAAGGTAGAGGCATCAGCTCTTTTGTGTGTGCTTGTCACATTTATGAGAACGTTGCTCTGACATTTTCTTGGTGGGGATGGGGGCTGTGGTCTGGCCGGCGGTTTGTGTGTCGTATGCGTGTGTGTGTGTGTGTCTGTGTGCGTGTGTGTGCGCGTTTCAGAGCCGCAGCTGAAAGGCATCGTGACGCGACTGTTCAGCCAGCAGGGCTTCTACCTGCAGATGCAGCCGGATGGAACCATCGACGGCAGCAAGGACGAGAACAGCGACAACAGTGAGTGGAGCACTATGGAAGCTACAGCTTCCACCATAAATCATTTAATGGCAATGAGTCACTTGGTTATATAATATATTACCACATTTTATATGCTGTGCTAAATCGTTTTTAATTCTTATATAACTGATGCCAGCCTAAAGCGCTCCAAAATTAGTTTAAGATGCCCTCGTTGAATTGGATTATCACGACAAAAAAACCCTACAATTTCAAAGAGAACTATTCACCAAATTCCACAAGGCAGAATGGCCTCTTTTCTGCATGTGGTTATGCAATAGCATGCATGAGAT
The DNA here is from genome assembly GCF_039877785.1 of Chaetodon trifascialis. Lineage (NCBI taxonomy): Eukaryota > Metazoa > Chordata > Actinopteri > Chaetodontiformes > Chaetodontidae > Chaetodon > Chaetodon trifascialis. Next base: position 13,610,840 of record NC_092066.1, read on the forward strand.
ATAACCGTGGACATAAATGTGTCAAAACGTTCTCTGATGATTTATGAATTCCTACCCAGCCTTCTCAAAAGTATACCTTTCATGGTAAGTAAATGCAATATTTATGGAGCATCTTGTATTAAAATTTCTATCCCTAAGTGAAATTAATTCCAACATCTCTCTAAGTAAACCATTTCTACTGTGCACGAGTGTAAGCGTAACATTGTTTTGATTGATTCCAAGTGTGTGTGTGACAGCAGAAATTCCCTCCTAGAAAAACCCATCGCCTTGAAACAAGTGTAGCCCTGCAGCTTCACTCCTTGTCATGACATTCCCTCCTTGAGCCAGTAGTTTGCAATATTTCACCACCGATCGACTTTCCATAGTGGACAACCAGTGGATAAATAGTCTCCAGGGTATACTCCCCTAAAGCTGTCACACCCCTTCCGCTCTCGCAGGATCAGAAAAAGGCAAGATCAGTAGAGTCTGCAGAGAGTCTTCTTTATTAAAACATATAGGCTTTTGTAGCAGTTCCCCATGAAAGTGAAGGATCAAGGAAGAGATATATGTCAGCGGAGAATGGTCGCCAAAGTGATAATGACGACACTCCCCGTCTGGACTGACGCCAGACAGGAAACCAATCATGACCTTTCTTCTCTAAAACATCCTGCCAATCTTGAATGAAGCTGGAGCCAAAGCTGCTGTACCATAGCAGTCACGCGGTGAAAAGAACGGCTTCTCCCTGTCACTGCTCGTTTTATATTTTATGAGGACATAGATTCAGCGAGAGCCGCTTATGACATACATGAAAGGTCTTCAGAAAAGGATTATAGCACAGGAGGAAAATAGTAAAAAAAAAAAAAAAAAAAGAAGAAGAAGAAGAACACAATGCATCTCCTCTGTGCACCTTTAACACGTTGCTGTTTTTTTGGAGCCTTCATTGTGTTCTGAGGGTTTGGGGTTGATGAGGTTTTTGTTGTATGTGAGGGTTTCCCCACCTCTAGGTAATCCTCTTGTTAAGCAGTCCTGCTGGCCCAGGGATGGAGGAATGCAGTGAATAATTCAGCCACAGGAAGCTAAAAATACCACCTTCTCCGTTTGTACCCAATGAATAATTCTCTATATGAGATGCATCGAGCTCAGCGACGGTCCGAGGGAAGATGCAGAAAGAGAGCAGAGGGGAGCAGGAGGTGCAGCCGGAGGAATTTGCAGTGTTTTGCAGTAGAAAGCTGGAGAAAGAAAAAGTAAAAGACAAACAGAGAGTGATTAAGAGAGATAGAAATGGACATAGTGGATTTGGTATTCAAGTCTTGCACTGAACTATTGATCGCCCGGCTGGATTATTAGAATAATAGATTACCCCCACCCTTGAACCACACCACCCTCTGACCTGCAGCATCCTCAGCAGAGGCAGATGGGATACAGTAATTTATTTTCAGAGGGAGGTTCAGTGGGAGCCCGTGGGATTGAGGCGCAGGATGCCGCCTGCATACTAGGAGTGACCTGAGCCCGGAGTGCATTTCAATCCCATCTTTTATTGTTTCCTGCATTTCTTCACTGGATGACAACAAGTGCTGAGGCAAGGACACAGCTCAGCAGCGGCAGAAATGCGTAAAGACTTAAATGGTATTCTGCTTTAAGAAAATCATCAGATTTTGCATAGGAAGCTGTTTCACCCCAAAATATTCATCTTAAAAGCAGCACGTAAGCACGGCTGACTGGCAGACCTTTGCATAACTAACTGCAAGGGCTGTGAAACACATTCACTTAATTAACACCCATGTTCAAATCTGAGCAGTTATTAATTTGATTGTCATCATTTGATCGCCTGCGGTAATTAGCTGCGCACAATGAGGCTCGAGAAAGATTTTGCTGGTTAATAGACACCTGCAGAATGAGGCGTTCACGGTCCATCGGCCTCTGATGCCGCTGATGCTTCCGGCTGATGGGTGGGATGAAGCAAGACATTTTTTTTTGTAGTTGCAGACCAAGTTACGAGTGTCAAGGACTTCACCAACTCTGGCATGGAGAAGGACTGTCACCACGCATAAGAACACACCTGCACTGTACACTATATACCAGCTCTCCCATCTTTGGATTGGCATTTCTCTGTGGATTTGGAGACGTGCCCTTGGCATTTGAAGTTTGGCTCAGTGTTTCTCTAAACCTTTCCTGCAGGGTTTATTTCCTGCTGCACCAGTATCCCTCACATCAAATGCAATTCCTTCAGCCTACCTGCAGGATTTGCTTGTAGCCGATTACTGCTCCACTGGAAGACTCCACGTTCCAAGGATTGTGCTTTATTGGGTTGTTTGAACCCATTTTGTGTGGCCCTTTGACGACAGAAGATCCCTGGGAATCTCTTAGCTCTGTGCCTGCACCGGCCCAGCCTCTCTCTTTTCTCTATGAGAGATGGGATTGAGGTTATTAAGGGAGAGGGATTGCCTTCAGAATAGCCATCAGGTACTCTAACAGTAGTCAGTGCAGCTGTAATTATGGAGTCCATCAACTGCTGGAGCTGCGAATAGAAAATCCGGACATTTAGAAGGTAGCTGAATGACAGCTCATGTCAGTTGCGTAATATTTTGGCAGGCAAATGAGTGCAGGGACGGCAGAACGTAATTATAGCAAAGTAGTACACTAGCTTGCCACATTTTGTGTCTCTTTTCCTCCCACTTTCCAAGTCAAGCTATTGTAAATAGTCTTTCTGAAGGCCCTATTGCTTCAGCAGCAGCTCAGAAAAAGGTAGAATAAGTTTTGATAGGTGGAGGGGCTCTGGGGTGGAACACTCCTGGGTTTTAGTGATACGTGACAGAGCTGCAGACACTGCCTCAGAGAGACACTGCCAGTCATCGGAGCGACAAAGGCAACGGCAGTGAAAGGCAAATGGAAAGAGGAGCGAGGGAACAGACAGAGGGGAGGAGGAGAGAGTTATGACAGAGTCAGAAACAGAGGTGTTGGAAAAAGAAAACACAATTTAAGGTGCTAATGGACTCACATTCTGCCTTCATACCCCCAAACATCCAGCCCTCAAGGGTATGCGTAACTGCAAGAGTGGCCGGTGTATATCACCGTACCAGTGGCCCGAGGGCAGAGTTAAACCATTGGCAGGCGAAAGCAGCACATCGATATTTATTGAATGAAATTGAATCTGCTCGGAGGACAGACCCATGTTGGCACGTCTCCTCTCATCCCTGCCAGCTTTATCTGATAGTCCCCATCGCCACTTGCAGAACAATCACCCCAACAATACACGGTGCCTGCCGTCCGTAAAGCGTGTCCTCACACCCTCACCCAACCAAAGCCGGCGAAAGTCACAGTTCAGTCCTCCGACTCAGTAGAACTCAGAGAGATAACAGTGATTCATTTGTAGAAGCACCAAGTGGAATAAAATTAGACTTGTCCTTTACAGAAATTATAAAACCTCTTGGAGAATTGGCCAAACAACATGTTTAGTAGCTTCTGACATACTAATCCCTGATTTCTTACAAGTACATTGAAGCACATTTGTTCGTTTCGTTTACACAAACTGATGGTGCTCGCTGGATGCTCTTCCCTCTTTATCGGATTGTTTCAGCTACCTGCCACCGCAAAGTTTTCGATATCTGCTCCAACGTTACTGCCTCACTGTCACTCTGGCGTGCGTCAGTGTTCCCGTTGTCCATGTCCTGCGCTGTTCACTTTACTGCTGACAGATAGCCAAAACAACAGAGATCAGAGGCTGTCGCGTCTACAGGAGTTAAGTGAAAACTCAATTGACCTATTCCGTCCTTTGTGTCTGATGTCTCTCTTTTGTCTCTGCCTCTTTGTATCTGTCTGTCTGGCCCTCTCTCCCTCCCTCTCCCTCACTCTGTCTGCTCTGCAGCCCTGTTTAATCTTATTCCTGTGGGTTTGAGAGTGGTGGCCATCCAGGGAGTGAAGAGTGGCTTCTACATTGCCATGAATGGCGAGGGCATGCTCTACAGCTCGGTAAGATACAAGCCCCTGCCGTGGTCGCACTGTTACTGTAGCTTTTGGAAGTGCGTGTGTGTGTTACCAGCATGCGTATTTGTTCATTTACACGTGTTGTGTTTTGTTCAGTTTGTTGTCTCTTTTAATATCCCACTGCAGCAAAAACTCAGCCCTTCCAAACCCTTTCATCTCTGCTATATACCAGAGCTCTTCAGATGTGCCTTTGTGTTGCTGTGCAGCACTTATTCCCCCCCTTTGTTGTTGAAGCAGCACCGTGCATGTTTTACATTTAATTTGACATCAAGTTCAGTGCTCAGCCCTTTTTAAAACTGCTTTTTCTTCTTTTTACGGGCTGCTAATGGAGGCTCGTTATGTAGCGGCTATAAACAGAAATTCCACTGAATTTCGTTGTCTTTTGATGTGGATAATGTTGCTTTATTCAACTTTCATCCTGATTTCTATTCACGATTCTTGCTTTCACAAAAGGATACTCTACTGTGAAAACATTTTTTTTACATGAATGCAATCTGAGCTGCTTCATTTGTTTCTGATATAAATCTTTCATTTTTTTCAGGAACTTGCACAAAATCTAATTTTTCCCATTGGCCAAATGCAGCGCATGATGATAAAAGTCCTGCACTTGCCTTGAAAAAAGTGGAATTATCTCACCACATTAGCCGAGATAGTTAAAAAAAATCATCTCAATACTCAGTGGGGGAGTAAATATTGTGAAGACGGATGTTTTATTTGCAGTGTAAGATATGAGAGGCATATATGCTGGTGTGGGTGGCAGATGCACGGGCGGGGGTGGACACAGTCACAGATGTCAGTTGGAGAAAACATTAAGTCGTAGCTGTTGCATCGAGGATGAAGACATGCTTCTGGAGCACGTTTGTGGAAATGAGTTGCAGTGGGAGAGTGTGTGTGTGTGTGTGTATGTGTGTGTGTGTGATAGAGAGAGAGTGAGAGAGACAGAACATGGGAGAAATGGGGTGGGGGCATAGGCAGAGATATAGAGACAGGAAAATATCCCTAGTTGGCATGGTTATATAACCTCCAGTCTCATGTTTTCTGAACCACTCGAAGATGAACTTGAAGAGGATGGGGGGGCTGCGTTAGCCACAGACCTCTGCTGAGGGATAGCGGTGTCACAGCCAGACAGCGATGATGAATAATTGGCAAGAGCTGGAATTCACAAACTGCCCATCAAACTCTTTCTTTCTCAAAATACCTATAAAATCCTTGAAGGACACAGCGAAACTAGGGCCTGTCGTATTGCAACTTACATTTATTGATAAGGGAGCCGCTTTACTGCAGGAGAGATAGGAGAACATTATGAAATAGACTAGATAAATGGGTTACATGCGGCATTTAAAAAAAAGAGAGAAGTCAATTCATCGCCATTGTTTCAGAAAAACAAACATTCTCGCTCAGTGCAACTTCAGCACGACTCCTCGGCAGATGTATAAGCGCTCACAAGTTCAGAGGACGGACAGTGCTGTAGATGCGCAGGCTGTTATGACTCACCCAGGTAGACGGATTCATTCACAACTAAAGGCTCATAAACAAGAGCCCAATCCACGGCCCTACTATGAGCCTTATAATAACCCTCCACCCACCTATCCACGTCTAATTAAAGTTTAATCATGCCCAGACAACAATCTTTTAATTTATTAAAATGATGCAAGTTGGGGATGCTGCATGACCCCCCACACGCACACACACACACACACACACACACACACACACACACACACACACACACACACACACATCCTTGTGTCAGAGGACATGATTATTGTTGTGATTCAGGACATCGCTGTCAAGCTTTCAGCCCTGACAAACATGACTCTGCATGTTTCATTTTAACCGTCGCTTTAAGGGGCCGAGGAACACATTTTTTGACCTTTCTGTCACAGGGGGACAGTGTTTGTCAGAGGGCAAGGCATTTTCGCAGTAACGTTTGAAAGGCCATTTTAATTAAAGCCGCAAAGTGAATGCGGTCTCCGGCCATATGGAGGAGGTCTCAGATGTGAAGCATGGGAAATTAGCGTGCGTCGGTAAGCAGAATGCGGGCGGTAGGCTGGATCACACATATACTGTAAGAGGCACAGAGCGCTCGTAAAGAGGCTAAATGAAGACGCAAAGCATTGGATGAAAGCGCGACTAACTTCCGTTTCTCTCTCTAATTTCCATTATTTACCAGTCGAATTTACCGAACGCAGATGATGTATGTGATGGACAGAGGGAGAGCTTCTTAAGTGTTTCAAGAGGACTGTAAGGGGGAAGATTTCTATTCTGTACTCACACGTTTATGAGAGCCCTCGTGGCACAATCACAGCTATAAAATAAGTCCTTCACTTCCATTCCTCACACTTACTCACATTTGCTTTTATTATTATTTGTCCTGGTCTTTAACTTTTTCCCTCACCTCCCTCTATTATTTGGTCTTGCGCCCCTCTCTCTCCTCTTCAAGGTCTCCATCGCTATCTTTTCTCTCTCCAAACTATAAAGTTCCTCACTGCTTGTTTCGTTGTCTTGTTTAGTCTTCCTAACATCTGAGAGCAGAGATCCGCAGCTCTCTCTTACCCCCCTCCTGGGAGATAATTACTGAGGGATATCCTCCTACGTCTCTGACTCTCCCTCGTTTTTTCTTTCCTCCCTGCATCTTTGCGCTTGTCTTGTTAGTGAGCGAATGCGACAAGCTTTATCTCCCGTCCGCGCGTGTGAGACGATTGGGAGAGTTGCGGCATGGCTTTGAGCAGCCGCTCGCTCCCTCTTTCATCCAGGTGTCAGGTAGCCGTTTTTTAGTGGTCAGTTTACTATTACTGTTGATCAGTTGAGTGGAGCTGCTGTAGCCACGGGTGAGCAGGGTGATAATGCTTGTGTGGAGTGTTTAGCGATGAAGTGCGTGGGGGCTGAGCATCTACAATGAAGAGCTCCCTTCCATTATTTATAACACTTCTCAATATGACCTAGTTTACTGCACAGCAGTAACCACTGTTCTCTCTGTCTCTCCCTGCCTGCCCCTGCTATCTATCTATCTATCTATCTATCTATCTATCTATCTATCTATCTATCTATCTATCTATCTATCTATCTATCTATCTATCTATCTATCTATCTATCTATCTATCTATCTATCTATCTATCTATCTATCTATCTATCTATCTGTTCATGCACACATACACACACGCACGCACACACACACACACGCAGCGGCCTCTGAACTGTTCGTACTCTTTCCTTCCGTCAGCTACTAATTTTACTGCTTCTTTTTTATGTCACAGAAAAAAATGCGTCGCAGTAAAACCTTCTCTGAAGGCCCTGAGGGGCAGCTGAGAGAGAGTTGTGCGGAAAGTCAGGGAGCGCTTCAGATTTTGTTCTGGTGACAAATGACACGAGGGCTTTTTTGCGAGTAGTGGCTCTGCTCTCCCCTCCCTCGCGCGTCTTGATCTTTTTCTGTCTCCACAACAAAAATGCTTATGAAGAGTTGTTGTGTTGAATCAGAAACTTGAGGGAAACCTCGGTGCTGTGTGGTGCAGTGGGGCTGCAGCTAATCTGTAGAACATTTTTCAATTTTATTGCTTAATTGTTTCGTCTATAAAGTGTTCGAAAATGGTCATAAATGCCCATTTCCAAAATGATTTGAGCTCATCTGACGAAGTGTCAGCGCAAGTCATGACAGAGCAAAACTTCTAGCGGGACTGCTTCATTGTTACCAAATATTCTACAAGAAAATTATATTTCTTTACCTCTGAAAAGAAACTTTAATGCAACTTTGCAAACCGCATAACAAACATGAGCTATGTTTATGCTACCTTAGCCTAAAACACACCTGATATGCCTGCTTTGTTGTTTCCAAGACAGGCCTTTCCTCCAGTGGTCTCAATACAGGCATAAAGTTGCGTTCTACAGTTCAGGGAATTTAGACACACAACATTAGCTTTTAGCATTTTGCATCTTAGCATTTTGCCTTCCGTGCCTGCCTGCCTCATTTCCATTGGCCGAGGTGGTATTCGTCACAGCACGTAGCTTGAAGCTGCCGTGTGGTGGCGCAAACTATTGGAAATAATGTGTTGTTGAATGTTGAGGTGGCATCGTCACCTTTCATTTGAAAGGGACTGTATTTGAGATGCAACCAATGTTAGATATTTTTTCTTGATAGATGACGTCAACAACTCATCGATTATCGCAGTTGGTGATTCATTTTCTGTCAGTCTGCTAATTGATTATTTGACCAACTGTTTAAACACAAGCAGACATGCACATTAAACATTAAACATGCTCTGGAGGTAAAAAGAGGAAAGTAAAGAGGACCAGGAAATTAGTAGAATGACAAATACAGAAAGAAAACTAGTGTTCGGCTAATAAGGGTTTTTCTCCAGTATAGTCAGAGCCATTAGTATGTGTTTGTGATTCGATTTTAGCCATTAACCATCGATGTCCTCTCCGGAGGAAGCGACGGAAGGACAGAACAGAAGCTTGTTTAAAAGTGATTGACTTTCAGAGTGAGACAGAGAAAAAGATAAACAGGGAGGGGGAGGAAAGACATAGAATGAGTGAGAAAGAGAGTTTTTTAGTTTAAGTAATGTCTAGACAATCCCCGACCTGAATCTCTCCCAGAATAATAATGAGCTCCCCGGGAGTTCCATGGCAGGCCTGGGATTCTCACCGAGGCCAAATCTCTCAGATACACCAGTGGCTCAGGCCTATATTTAAATGGAGGTCCCCCCACCACCACCAACCCCCTGCCTGCCATATCCTCCATCCATCTTTATCCGAAAGTCAAAGGACGGCGGTAGCAGCAGCAGGGCTCCTTAATGCAGAGCCGGAGAGCTGCCTCCCTCGTCAGATGGAGCCAGTATCTGATTTGGATTCAGGATGCGTTCAACCCAGTTCTGTTGGCAACCCAGTTTCATATCCATTACATCTTGCTCTCTTACTTTGTGTTTCATTTTACATCCCCCCACCCCGACTCACACACACCTTCCACAAGCTCCCCGCACACAATCACTCATCGCAGCTCACTCATATCTGTTTGAGCGTTTGGTGCGATCTGGGATTTTTGGGGTTGTTGTTTGTCGTCTGTGACATTGTTAAGATACTGATAAATCCAGAGAAACAGATGACACGTCATCACAAGATGATGGCTGACGCGAACATAAATCTCAGGGCAGAGCAGCATTAACAGAGGGGTTTCCTGCTGTATTAATTCCAGCCGGTCACCTCTGTTGAATGCCATGCATCTTTCTTCCTGCATTTCCTTCCTGTTGCTGCATCATTTACATCCATGTTAACATCATAATTCTTGTTCTCCAGCTGTTGTCGGTGCATTGCTATGTTCTTTCTGGGCATTAACACAACAACTATTTATCAGTGGAACAACATGAGGCTGTCATATGCCCCATGCTCCAATAAACGTTGCTATTTGTAGAAGTAACTGCCCGGTACCATCACATTTATCGATTTGATGTGCAGGTCTAGTTAGCGGCTGATGTTGAGATGCGCCTTAAATCGTTAGCTACTCTTCTCTGGGTCTCGTTTCATCCTGTATGTCTTTTCTTCTTTGTGTTCACTACAAATTTGCCTTTCTGTCCTGTGCAGTAAGCACATCTGTGTGTTGCATCACCTGCATGCTCGTATGTGTGCATGCAGAGCAGAAGATGCTAACAAAGGGGGGGACCAGCTTATTGAATCATTGCCCCATTGTGTGCCTGCAGAATCACATCTGTCGTAGTTGAAGTTGTTGTAAATTCAGCTGACAACCTTCGCTAAAATCAGAGCAAATTGTCGTGTGCTGATGCTGTTGAAACATTTATATTCTGTCCCCAGTTTCATGGTGTTTGTTCACCGGGTCTCAGGTGGACTTCTGTGTTTATTTATCTTCAGCTCCCTGCTGAGACCCCTAATGGTGGAGAGTGAGCAGTCTCGCGTGCCCAGTTTCACTAACAAGCCCTTTGCATTTCTCCTTCAGATCACCACAGAATATAAATAGGTGTCCTTGTATCAGTTTACCATCACTAAGCACAGCCCTGAAATGTGGCACGTCCGTTTTTTAAAAAATTTCCCTTGTTTTGCCGTGCTAACAACTTTGGCTGATTACGTATTCCTGGCGGAGGAAGCAGACCTGTTGGCAAGCATTTTAATGTATGACAGCATGTGTGTTGCATTGAGTTTATGTGCACAAGTGTCTGTTCGCCGGTGTCTATTTCTGTGCTTACCCTTCCTCGCGTGGCTCGGTGGCTCACGCGTGTCCATTAAGGAGATATCATTAATCACGAGCGACTCCGACCCCGTCTCTTCACCTCATATTTCCACTCAGTCATCCACAAACAAGGTGCTCTGTCAAAGACTTCAAAGTCACTTACATTCCACCCCTATCATTCCCAAGCCACGGTCAGGGTGCTTTCTATACTGCTCCAAGCCTTTCCATAGACAATAACAGAGTGTTGTCCTTGTGGACAAATTTGGAGGGGATTCGACAGTGTGTCAGCAAAGCAAAGTGGCTGAATGTGAAGGGTAGGATAGTAGAGTGCACTTGCGTGTCCGTGTGGGTGTGAACGTGTGTGTGTGCTCGGCCTGAATCGGGCACCAAACAGATGAAGAAGGAGCAAAGCCTGCTGGTGTATAATGTATCACTGTCTGCCCCCCGCCCGCTCAAACACATATGTTCACACGCAGACGCACGAGCAGCCAGACAGGCGCGACGTGACCCCGAGCGCCCCGACAGAGAGAGAAATGTCTGCTGTTTGACAGTGTGTCGGCAGGCCCAGATAAACTCAGTCACCGGCTCTCCGCAGAGCTTGTCCTCCCTCCTGCTGCCCAGCAAGACGTTTTCACACCGCCGACCATGTGACCTCACCTTGCCCGAGTCCTTTACACAGCCTGCTATGTACCGCTGTGTCTTAAAATGGGCGGTCACAAACACTGCTTATATTGCTGAACTGAGGCGTGCCATGCCAGCACAGATACACGTACTCAAACAGCATTGATTTTGATTTGGATTGGGAGTTTAAAGCTGGACCAAACAATGTTTTTACATGAAGAATGGATCGAATCACTTACTTTTAGAATCTCTTGTGATTCTCTTTGATTTACTCTGACATCACTCATCAACCCTGTTTCCAGTCACAGCAGGCAGCTGGTTTCAGTGAAAACCCAACTGTTTGCTGCCGAGGACCAATCAGCAGACAGACAAATTTAGCGACTAGCTAGTGAACATACTGGAGCATTTAGCAGCCAAATAGCCAGATCATTTTCTCAGGAGTTGATGGAGAGCAAAAAGAGAGCCAATAAGAAAGTCAATATTGGATGAATAGGTTTATCAGGTGGCCAGAGACATGAGCTGTTTGTAAGGGGTTTGCCGTAATAACTGCATAAGGTGGCAATATGGTGGTGTTTTGTTTACTGCACAATGTGTCCCACAAACAGATTCTAAGGATCATTTCACCTGACAACAACAAACAGCTCCTCACTTACCTGTAGCGGTATCTAACTGTGCAGATAGATGTGCTTGAACTTGCCCAGGTTTACAGACAGATATCCCTCTCTGAGATTTCTGCCTCCAAGCTAACACGACGGAAGATGAATGGAATTTCGTTCGTGCTGCTCAAAGCATTGCAAGCTGACAAAATTCAAAGGTCAGTGTCACCCTTACTTTGCATAATTCACAGGCCTCACAGTGAATTTCCATAGGTGCTATTTCCTCAAAAGAAATTAGAAGCTGAGAACTATCTACAGCAATGAGCGCATCTTTCCCTTTTCATTACTTTGAGCGATATTGTTCTTTCACCCCCATTAAATTAGAGTGGAAGCAGAAAAGTCAGACACTTATATCTAAAAACCAGAGTAAATAAAATCAAAGCTGTAATACAAGTAACTGAGAAAGTAAGTTTTTTGTAATTGGGGTGACCCAACCCTTTAACATATTTTTTCTCAGCCTCTCCATTATTATCTTTCATTCTTTTAAAGGCTCTCTCTCACTCTTTCTCTCTCTTTTACACACACACACACACACACACACACACACACACACACACACACACACACACACACACACACACACACACACGTAAACAGTCACCTCCAGCAGGAAGCAGAATTGGGCTGTCAGTCAAATGGACAACCTTAAAGGGCACAGAAGCCTGCAGGAGATATTAATGAATGAAATACAGCACTGACACCCAAACACACACACACACACACACATAGACGCACGCATACACTACAAAGCCTGTCTACTGACTGAGACGCCACAACATCCACCAAGCCAGCTGTTCCACATCACTCGCATCTATTTTTGACACACACGACTTCCCCACCCTTCAAACTGACTGGCGTTAGTTTTTAATTTAGCCTCTCGCGGGCAGGAAGCGTTCAGACGAGGACGAGAGCAGAGATGAGGGGCAAGGGTGATGAGGTTTGGCATCCAGCTCGTCAGTGCAAGTTAATCAGCTCATCTGCTTTAAGTGTAGATTTGATTTTTCGAATAGCAAAGACACACATTTTCCGGCCTGCTGTTTAAAGGTCAGTGCCACCATTGTCTTTAATAGAATGAACAAATTACCCAAATTTTTGTTCTGGGTAAGACCGTCGAGAGCATTGTGCGGTCTCTTGGCGATAATATGGCACCACACTCAGTCCCGACGGTGGATCCAGTATCTTCTTTCCATTCTTTCCTGTCATTCCTCTCCACCTCCTGTGTGTCCCCTTGTCTTTCTCCTTGACTTGCCTCTTTGGTAATGAAGCAGAGAGATAAAAATCTTCAATTGTTCACTATTATTCAATACAGTAAGGCTATCATCCTCATTACTTGGATTCCCAGGATCTGTGTGTGCGTGTGCATGCGTGTGTGTGAATACAGTATGTTTACTGACCTTGGCAATATACACATGATAGTGATGAGAGCCAATATTGGCAGAGTGGAACAGACACGGCCTTCTTTTTTTTCCCTCTCAGATGATTCTCCATTAAAACCGTCCGTCTGTTTTGTTGCTGGTTGTGTCTGCGTGTGTCTTTGATATCTATGTGGATACAAAAATTGATTTGTTGTGTTTGCATGCATTGATTCTCGTGTCGTGTATGCATTCCTTTATGTGCCAGCTCGCATGCGCATACTCTGTCTATGTCCCTCTTTTTGCAGGAGATGTTCACGCCGGAGTGCAAGTTCAAGGAGTCCGTTTTTGAGAACTACTATGTGATCTACTCATCCACTGTGTACCGGCAGCAGGAGTCAGGTCGGGCCTGGTTCCTCGGCCTCACCAAGGAGGGACAAGTCATGAAGGGCAACCGGGTCAAGAAGACTAAGCCCTCATCACACTTTGTGCCCAGGCCCATCGAAGGTATGAGAAAAATGTTTGGTTTGGTGCTTTTAGTGGTTATGCATGCACTTCCAATTTACTATAGATCAGGTATGTTATGCCAGTAATTAAGTTACAATCTTAACTCCAGCACAATGAACATTTTGTGGTTGTTGCAGTGGTTTTGAAAACGATGTGCATTCCAAGCACAAGATACTTCAGATTTAATGAATGCAAAGCCTCATTGTTCATCAAACCAGACCCAGAAAACAATCAAGTTTCACATTCAGATATTATAACATCCCTCAGCTACAAGGAGGTTTCTAAACAAATTATCTTTTGACGACAGTACTGTGCACTTACTGTGATGGATTATCTATCTGAAGCAAGTCTTAATGTCTCTGAAAGTTCCATTATTGAAATTAGTGGTTGCTCTGAGGATAGGAAAGAATAAACAATTGATGGTACAGTTTAGAATGGGTTGGCAGTATTTAAAGTATGTGCATCTGCAGTTAATAGGATAAAAAACCCCTCTGGTATAGTCTTTTAAATTCATATGTTTAATATTTATAGAAATTATACTGTACATGTTTAATAGGAGCTGAATATGCTTCTTCTCCTCTCTTGCTGAGAGTTAGATGAGAATACCACTCTCAATGCCTGCATGCTAAGTATGAAGCTACAAGCAGCTCTTAGCATTAGCATAAGGACGGGAAACAGTGAGGGACAAATAGCCTGCCTCTGAAAACAATCCACCTGCTTGCACCTCGAAAATCTCTTAAAGAACAAGGCAAGCTTCCTTCTGTTTCCAGTCTTGATGCTAAGCTAAGCTAACTGGCTGCTAGCCTTAGCTTCATATTTATCATAGACATGTGAGAGTGGGATCAATCCTCTCATCTAACTCTCAGCAGAAAAGTCAAATTAATGTTTACCAAAATGTGGAAATAGTTTTTACAGTCTACTGCTTTTGTTCTATTGTCAAGATGAATGCACTCATTCATTTTATGCATTTCTTAAGCTGTTGTGGGGACGGGTTTATTGTTAGATAATATCATGAAAACTTTTCGAGCAATGCGATTTAAAGAAAAAGTGCTGACACGGCCCTAATTCCCCATCTTATCCCTTCCAGCCTGGTATAATTGTCCCTCCAGCCTCACACCTGACCTTGTCTCTGTCTTCACATCCATCTCTTCAATCTGCTCTCCATTGTCCCCTTTCTGAGCTCCTCCTCCCTTTGTCCTCTCCGCTTCTCTCCTTCCGTCTCTGCCTCTCTTTGCATCTCCGCTGTGCAGTTTGTATGTACAGGGAGCCGTCACTGCATGAGATAGAGGACAAGCACCGCTCCAGGAAGAGCTCAGGGACTCCCACCATGAATGGAGGGAAAGCTGTCAATCAGGACTCCACATAGCAGCAGAGGGAGGGGCTTCTGGCATGGGGGAGTGGCCTCATCCTGACTCAGGGGGAGGGGCCCGAGGAAAAGTCACCACCCCCCAAGTTACGCACCACCATCCCCTCTGATTAAAACAAAAAGAGGGCGTTGTGACGAAGAGGAGCTATTACTGTACACCAAGACAACAAAAGCAAAACTGAACTCTTGCCTGTGAAAACCTTTTAGATGAATTAATATGAAACCAGAGGATATATATATAAATACATATATATATATATATATATATATATATGAAAAAAAAAACATTTTCAATCAGGACTTGACCAACATTTTATGCAAAAAAAGAGAAAAGGCTGTGATAAATAAACCAAGGAATGGTGGTCTCTCTTCACACAAACACAAATATCTATCATTTCCAATTTATGCTGTGAAAAACAAGCTTTAATACATGTTCAATTTTCATACATGGATTTTTTTGTTTTCTAAATGCTATTGCACTCTCATCATGCTTTATTGTGTTATTGTTGTCAGAAAAACTATAACGTCATCATAATCTGTTGATCTTATCATCCCAGTTACGATCATGGTTATTCTGGCTTTTTGTTTGTTTGTTTCTGAGACTAAAGAAAGTTTTTTTTTTTAATTCAATTATTTTTTTTCCTCAGAGTTTGATCTTGAATGCACTGTCACACTACCTACTCCGGTGTGAGGGTAAGACTGAATGTATTTGGTAGTTCTCTGTGTTGGACTCCAATGGAAACAGACTGCTTAGGGTGGGATGTAATTTACTCAGGTGTGTACTGTAAGTGTAACTAATGTGACTAATAGGACAGATAGGGCTGTTTCAAATACTCTCACATGAACTCCCTTATGTTGTTCTGCCATGACAGGACGGGACTGATACAAGCAATATAATAGAGAGCAGTCTAGTATGTCTCTAAACAATAGTAATAACAAGCTGACAACACAGTCAGCGGAGAAGTCTGACAAAGAAAGTTGTGTAAGTAGGTGAATTCAAGGAAAACCGTTTTGATATAGCTTCAATATTCTCTTCATTTACAAGGATTATTAGGTTTTAAGCAAAGTGATGTCCACACTTGTCAAAAATGGCAAAGAATAGTATTCTCTCCAAAAGCTGAGAGGAGGATAATGACCAGCATCAGCACTATGAGCCATGGCCGAAAAACGGTCACTTCACATTTGCACCTCAAGAAACACAGACCCCTTTCTCTGCTGTTAGCTAGGCTGTAACAACAACAACAACAACAACAACAACAACAACAACAACTCTCAAACAATAACTACATAACAGTATTCAGACTTTTGAAGTATATGGACAAGTCGTGAAATAATCCTTGGTAAACGACTTCTGCTGGGTTTTTTTTTTTTTTTAAGAGTGAGAATGGAAGTTGTTTCGGCTGGCCTGGCAGTGATGATATGTGTTGACTGGTTTCCAAGACGTTCTACTATTTCTGTTACTTTTACTGCGAAAGCATTAGAGATTTCTCAACACTGGTGGACAGGGTGGACAGGGTGCCTGACTGTTTAATAATCCACTGACCTGACGGGTTGATAATTTCAGTGTAAGGTCCTAATCATTAAAGATTTTCCCATCACAATGGAAGCAGAAGGTCTCATTGAGGAACCAGTTCATCTGGATTTAGCCAGGTTCGGGGAGGGTGTCTTACCATCGCGGTGAGAGTGTCTCAGTGTTTCGTTTCTCTGACATGGTAATCCATATTGTCTCTTATCCCCCCTCCTGGTTTTGTGACCCATGAAATGAGCCATTTGCTGCATTGTGTGGGGGAAAGCTTCTCTTTGATAAATCAACATGCTGACAGGGCTGTATAAACAAGGTGAATTGACTGGTACGCCCCGTACGCCACATAGCTCATTCCTAATGCCCAATTAGTTTGTCTAACTCAGGAAGTCCTACACTTGTTCCGTGAATGGGGCCAGACATAAACGCTGGCCGCTCATTGTCCAGCAGCAGTTGCACAAAGCCTGGCCACTTGTGTGGGGTTTAAGGGGGTCAGTAGTGTTTTTATCATTAAAGGTCAAGTAAAGCTAAGCCTTGCCAGGTTAGGAAAGTAGAAAAGGGAATTACGGGAGTTAAGACAAAGCATGAACATCGCATGAGTGTAAGGGTTGATGTAAGCTTGGTTTGATTTTGAGGTTAGAGCTCATAGAAGATTGTTTTCTGATTAGGTGGAAAATCAATCCAAAACTTTTTATGCAATGTTTTGATCAGAAGTCTGGTGAGAGTTTACACATCTCTCCCATATCTGGTTGGAAATCAAATGCTAAGTTTGTGGTATGTACAGTAAATAGCACACATTCAGTTGCACAGCTGCAGTGATATATTATCTATATATCATCTAGGAGGGTCTTCCAGCTGGGGCCGGGGGCCCGTAGCTGGTGCAAGTAACCTGCAAGAGCTAACGGTAGATTAGTTAGACTTCCACAGCACCTACAGCATAACACTGACACATACAGTATATTATACGTGACACTGAAAGTCAGCAGGCAAGACCAGCATATATAGGTATCTTTTTATAGAGGTTTATATTGGTGCAAATGAGATACATGATACATGTGGACTTAAAGCAATGCATGAAATTGGATGTACTCGATGTCAACTGTTGACAGCAGAATGAAAGGATTTGAGAAAGGGGGTGAAAATAGCTAATGTGAGGAAGCAGTAAAGGAGAGCACTTTTGGGGGGGGGCTATTGATGTATGAAAGGGTGAGCAAAGGCGATGGTTGTATGTGATATTAAGCATAATTTATTATTTTTATGTTTGCAGATGATTTCACTGCATTGGAACACGCTCATATATGCATTATGAATTGTGAGATGAAATTAAAAAAAATGCATTGATAATAAAAATCCGAATGAAGTTAGTGATTGTTTAAGAATAAAGACTATGTTATCAAAAACTTTCACCAACGCAGTGATTGACTCAATGTGTTGCTGATCATGACTGACAGCTGTTGTGTCTGTAGCATTTTTTTTTTTCTTTTCATTAAAGCCACTCTGCGACAAGAGAAGCAGCAGGATGAGCAGACAAACTAAATCCATCAAAGTGGCTTTCAACGCGCCTCACATTCAGGAAAATCCAATCCGTTTCCTCTATCAATTCACCGGGGGTGATTTATCTTCTCACTAGCCCCTAAATCCGATGTGTCATTTTGGGATGGCGCTCCTTCGCCCTTAATTCTCCTGTTGTCATGGAAACAGACCTTCCGTGCCGTCTGCAAGGAGAATGAGGAGGAGGAAGACGAGGAGGAGGAGGATGATGAAGGCTCCCCTGACTTTCAGGACGTGGCTTGTCTTCTCTCTCGCTGATGGCTGCAGCACAGAGAACAGCAGAGTTCAGGGGAGTTACAGTAAACAGCTGGGAGGTGCGCAGCTCTGCAGCCTGGGGGACAAATTCATAGGTGCTCCCGATAAGATAGAGGAGGAGGAGAGTGGGAGAGGGAAAGAGAGAACATAGAGATAGAAAGAAAGTTAAAGGCAAATTGAAAAGGGGGAAAGAAATGCACCTCTCTCTCTCTCTCTCTCTCTCTCTCTCTCTCTCTCTCTCTCTCTCTCTCTCTCTCTATGCACATTTATGTATGATGTAATGTCTGAACTACATTTCATGCCATCTAATAGTTGTAACATTTCCCCTAAAGCCAGTGAAGGATTTGTCCTTTTTTAAATTGGGGGGTGACCCAGCAGGAGTAGCTCCCTGCCCCCTGGGGTATGAGCATCACCATAACCGTACAATGGAGTGTAGAGTTATGGTATTTATTGTATAGTTAAGGGAATATTATAGATCTAAGACGAAATGATGGGAATGAGAACAAAAGGCACAATTGCAAATCCGTCTTCTACTTCCGCACCATGTAGTTATCAGTACATAGCGTAGATAAAGGTTCAATGGCAGAAAAGATGGTTCATCTTCTGGAAACCATGCATGTCAGCACGAAATGTTGAGCCTATCCATCCAGCTGTTATCCATCCAGCTGCTAGCTGTTATGATGATTTGTCAGGGTAAGTGAAAATTGAATCAGAATAAAGTGAGTCTAATAGTTGTCATTAACGACCAAAACATTTCAAGTTGCTCGAAGAGCTCAAGGAAAATAAGGGGGTCACCAAACTCAGTTGGGTTCATCCTTTGGGGTGCTCATACAAAAAATAACACAATAAGACACACATGTCAAATCTTATTGCTGCTCAAATGAGTTTAACCCCAGAAACACTGTTTGTTTTCACACGTTTTATCCCAATCGATACACCGCCCGGTTCACTGACACCTCTGTAGTTAACATTCACTAAGATACAGAAACAAGTCAAGGCCAGCTATTCACACTCCCATGGGAGATGGGAGTCTAAATGGGGTCATCTGTTTAGATACACATAGGGAGAGCAGGGGCTGCAAACAGCTTGAAGGCTGCTCCACTCGCCTCCCTTCACCTCTCCTCTGAGCTACAGCTGTGGCTGTGGCCTCTGCTGCTCCTCTCACATCCGCCTGTCCTCCTCCACCACCCCCTCCTTTCCTCCTGTGTGGAGGAGGCACCTTGGACCTGATGGCTCTATTGAAATCTTCCCTGGAGTGAAGATAAATGTTCATAATAACATATCATTGCTTTACTCGTGCATAATTCAAATGTATTGACATGTCAATAAAAAATGTTGGCATCTAAAAAGAAGCACCATGATAGCAGAGTGAATATACCACAATAATAACTTTCAAAAAGTTTAAGTTTTTTAGTGATTTTCTGTACTGAAATGATGTTCCTCTGTTTCATTGTGTGATATATGACTGGAAGTTGGCAGAAAATGCATTAAATGCATTGCACTGCGCAACACAAATATTATTTGTTATAGCCTACAGACCAGGACAAAAGCATTGCAGCTCCAAAGCAAAAATGACAAATGATTTAGTGTTTCATTTATCTCACTTTAAAACAATCTTTATCAAAACTGAGCCCTAGCAACCTCCAAATACTCTTTGTGAGGTTAAGCTTGACAATGCAAATTTTGCACAGGATATACTGTATGCCTAAATCAAAATAACCTTGATTTCAAAGACAGAACAAGACAATCATGTAGCCAGCAATCATTTTAGCCTGCAAACTGGCCATTGCCCAAAGCCTCACAGCAGACTCAGTGGGTAACTGGAGGAAAATCTGTTGATTTTGTTTGAAACATTTTCTAACCTTTACATAAAACTCACTTAGCTTAGCCTATTAGCATGCTAATAGTGCTTCAGACTCTGGGATCACCAGACTTGGACATGAATTTCTATACCAAATTTCATGGTAATCCATCCAACAGGTGCCAAGAGATTTTACTCCAAACCTCAATGTCAACCTGGATCATGAATGTCTGAGATATTTCAGTCTACACCGAAGTGGTGAACCATCTTACCTCCAGCTAGCTGCTAGTGTGGCTAAAAACTAATAAGATTAAACTCTGACTCTTTTTTTTTAATTTGCTATTGAAATTTATGAATTAATAATCTTTCTTCTTGTTTCATCATTGGGCCAAAATGTTCCACTTCCGCAAAGAAATGTGAGAATCTACCATTGCTGTGATATTTCCTGAGCATAGCCACACTTTCCAGGCCTCAGAAGATGAACTCTGTCCATTCTGGACACTCCATGAGCTTCCCGTCGTGCCACCCTCTGCTCAGAACATCAGGTTTGTATACAAGATATGTGACATCTCGCCGAGATAAAGGAGCTGTGAAATTTGATTATCCCAGCATGGTGCCTGTGAATACTGTGAACACACTGTGTGACAGATATAAATCCGTTTGATACTTTAATCTCTTAAATTGTTCATTGAACAGACAAAACAGGTGGTGGGTTTGAAACTATACTAAATTAGTTTTGACTGCTTAAATACCATCCTGTGCATTTTTCAAAATTCTCATCCCAAGATACCACATAATGTCATTCTCTCCTCTTTTGTCTCAAACCACCTGTGTTAAAATGTGGCTGGCTTTCATTGCATTTTAAAGGTCGCAGCTGGTATATTTTACAACATCTCTGCAATACAAAAATCCCTCTGCCAGGATTATGTCAAATGCTGCAAGTGTCATAAATTAGATTTTCTGCGTTGCCAGTATGTGATGTCAAAATGTACATGTTCTCTTGGCTGTATACAACCCTATAATGCCTTCACTAAGTATCAAATTAAGGTTTTGCCTCTAATAAAGACATAGCTAATGGAGAACTTTTAAGGTTTTGCATTTAGGTGGGTCAACAGTACAGATATCTATGTGTGGCCTCTACAGTTATTTATACAGTCCTGTATGTGACATTGTCTTTTGCAGACTCATGAGCACACAGAGTAAAAATATTCTCCATCTTTCACAGCCATCTTTCTTCCCTCTCTGTCTACCTCATCTTCGTCCTGTTGTTTTGATATGGGCCTGTGCCACTGGGACTCCACTTGTTTCTCCTCTCCCGTCCTCCCAGGGTGAGAATGAGGGAACTCCTACCCAGAAGTGGGGTTTTCAGTTCTACTCATTAAAAATAATTGGTCTCTGTTCAATTAAGGCTCAGTGATGCTCCTTTGATCTAGCTGGCTCAGTGTTTTTTATCTGGGTCTTTTACATCCAAATCCACTGCTCAGACTTGGCAAAAGTATTGGATAATTGGTTGTAATGTGTTTACTTCCGGAAGATGGGGAGTCGGGTAGCTGGTTGGGAGTGATTAAACCTTTCATTCAAACCTTTGAGCTTCTGCTGTGGCACCTAGTGAGATAGTCCACTGTCCCGAGATGATAAAAACCAGATCGTTTTACTTTCTCTCTGCCTCTCTTTGTCTCTGATTTGCTGCTTTTGGCTTCTGCTGTCTGCAGAAACGAGGAAGACTGCAAGCAAATACACACTCGCTGATCCTTGAGAGACATAAGACACATAACAGTTCATGCACACTGCACACAGGCACCCACTCACACCGTAATCCCACTCACCCAGCCGCCACCCACACATCCACTCTCACATTTGGTATTTGCAACTCTCACACTCTTATTGAAGAAGCTCTGCAGTATGAGCATGTTAATATGCTGGCAGTGGTTCCTGTTACAGAGTGAAGCTGTTCTGTTGAATCCCAATAGCCCAGGGACAGAAAGGATACTAAGCCAAGCTTTGACTGCAGTTATGCTCCAACACTGCTTCTTTAATAATTTTCTCTCTCATCCTCTTTGCACCTCTCTTCCTCTACTTTCTCACTTTCCTAATCCCTATTCCCTCTCCACCTCTCTATCCAATTTGATATATTTCTCCTCAATCTAGCCTTCCTTTTCACCCGACATCTACTTCATCATCTACACAACCTTTTTTGCTCCTCTCTCTGTGTTTCAGCTGCAGTCTTCTTTACTTGGATCCATGTAATTCTCACAAAATGTATCTTCCACTTCTACATGCATGCATAATACATACATGGTGGAGATTGATGCATTTCTTTTCCAGGAAAGGCCTCTAGGATGTGCCGTACTGCTGACTTACCTAAATGCATGCTCATCAGTATAATAATATGTGCTGTTCCAAGGCATATTTTATGCACACTCATATATGAAGCGCCACACACAAGATCTTTGGTCTCACAGCAGATTGCATAGCCAGACTACAGAACATTTGCTGTATATAACAAAAAAAAAAAAGCTTCAGTCATTGGAATAACAGTTGAAGGAACATCAAAGGCAACATGAATGGATGTCTGTAAAGCTCATGCTTTATTGCTTTGCTCGTCTACCATGAAGATCACTCGGAAAACATCAGACACACTGCAGACATTTATAACATTTAAAGTCTATCAGGATTTAACAAAGAGAAGAACAGCCTCCTCTGCTGGAGTGAAAATAATGTGGCAAAGAGGGCTCATATAAGAAGAGATACTTTGATGTGTTTGATGAATGAATGTGAGTGATCTTAATTGACTGCACAATCAAATGCAACACTCATTTCGACAGGCCAGTGGAGCACAGTTGGTCATGAAAGAAGCCTGCTGAGTTTTCCAGCTCTCTGCAGGACTCTTTTAAGTAGATCTCGTTGACAAGAAGGATATGTCAAGGTTTTGCAGCCAGTATTTTCACTGTAGCTGTTCATTTACCGATCATTAAATATTCAGAGCCCACTTCATTGTGTACACACTGTCAGGTTCACTGTAAATAATGCAGCCATGTAGGATCAAGAGGGTCAGCGAGTGTTCCACTAACTGCCTGAATGAGAAGCGGCTGAAGTGCTGGAACAGACATGAATGCTGGTCCAGATCTCAAATAGCTTTCTCACCCCGGAAACAGCCAGTATGTTGAGACTAAACTGTGTTAAGTTTAAAAACTTAAAGACACGAATCTTTAAAGGGAGACTATACTTTTACAGGCCAGCTGTCACTATGGAAACAAGTAACTGTCATGAGACAATGCAAAAACACTGTCATGAGAAGCACAAGTGGAGTAATAAAGTTACACAGATATGCTCCTCTAAAGTTAACAACTATGAGCTACTGGTCGTATCAGACCCAGGAAGGCTGTAGGAGCAAAAGCCCTGAGAGCACTGACATGAGCAACTGCTTATGAATTCAACTTTTTATTTATATGCATAAGATATGTTAGATCTTGTTTCAAATGTTACAGAGTCTTGCTTTAATAATACAAATGTATGACAGGATGCCAGCAAGCCAGATCCATGCAAGATCCCAGATGTCTTGCACAAGTCTGTGTATGTAGTTATAATATACATTCATAAGTAGTTAACAACAGTGTTCCACTATTTTTATATTCACAGTTAAAGTTGAAGGCTCAAGCCAATTAAAGCTGCCATAATGCTCTCTGAAATGAAGAAATAATTAAATATCCTGTCAACGCTGTTTATTTGAGCATGAACAGCTTGAACATTTGAACACAGATGAAAGTGATAGTATGGGACCTTAAAGCAGTAATTAATCAAAGTGTATGTCAACAGAAAACTGCATCTTAGCTATAAAAAAAAAGACAGTCTGGCACTTCAGTGAGAACAAAGCTAGCAGGCAGTCCAGGATTTCCAGAAGAAGACTCTGCAGCCAGCTCTGCGAGTCTGAACTGTCACGCCACCCAGACCACGTCGATTCTTCTCCTGTTTGTCTGCAGGTCCCTGGAGGATTATTCCATTTCCGGATTTAGAGAGTTTATAAAGCAAGTCCACTAAAGTCTGTTTCTTTGTTGATTCCTAAGGAGGAAGATATTGGCATAATGTAAATATGAAATAATTCTTAGCATTTGCAGGTTCTTGAATCTCAGTAAATACAGTATGAAATTTTACTTCATCACATTTGTACCTCTAGGAAATGGGAATTTCTACCAATTCCATTGCAATTTCATGGAGGTGCAGCTGTGAGGATAATCAAATGACAGATAGACAGACAGGTAGCTCTGACAGCAGCCAAAGTGACTGATTGGGAATAAAATTACCCTTTTAACAGATCAAGATCAATAAAATGTGAGTGCACAAGCAGAGATCAACTTTATAAATTGAAAAGCTGTCAGCAGGACATTCTGTGGCCCACAGTGTGACCGTCGCTGGTTATTCATCACAACATCCATAAATTTCTTCTGCTGAAGAGCTGTTAAAACAGAAATAACATGAAGAAGCAAATTGAGTGAAACAAAGACACCTTACCTGTTTGTCCAGTAGTTTCTCGATCCATGACGCTGAGTCTTGCTGAAGTTGGATGTCTTTAAACTCCTTCTCAGCCGCTGTATTTTCTGCAACACATGATGCAAAACACAAAAGTGCCAAAATGCACAAGATGTGGGCCATCCTCACTTGGAAAATCTTGCTTGTGTGCTTCCTATCGAGAGAATTCTTCGCAGTAAGACGTCCACTGCCGATGTGCACCCTCGCTGTACAGCACGGTGACACGACTGTTTTTAAAGTGGTACCTGGGCCCACAAAGGGAGGAGTTTTGTGTTTGCCCCCATCAATGCGCTGAAGCATGTGCCATGTAATTTACAACGGTCATTAGGAGTGAGACAAAGGTCTAAATAAAGACATTTTCACCATCCTGGTCCTTTCTAGTGACATCATTTACATAAACACACTGTAATCTGCTTGTGAAGGTCATGCTTACCCAGAAATGTGAAAGATCTTCTCTGCCTCCTTAATAGCAAATCCCTGTAAGTGAAGAGTGATGTGCAGTCATGTAAAATAAAACATTAATGCTGCTGACATGGGGGAAACAATGATTTCATTAACCCTGCTGTGCCATAAAGTTGAATCAACGGGCAGCGCAGAGACACTGGGATATCCACAGGCCATAAAGGTCAATTTATCATTTGTTACACCCTTGTGGGTTTGTTGTGGGCATCTCTTTAATGAGATTTCTGCTCTGTTTAACTTTAACAGTTCTACTGCATGTGAATTAAGCCGTAATTGGTCACAAGCTATAATGATTTTGTAATGGTACATGCTGCAAATATGCAACTGCATGGACAGAAAATATAGTCGCCCTTACTTTCAAAATCATCCTGGGTTAAGGTTTAGGTTTTTTTTTTTTCAATCAATGTAAAGGAAAAATGTGCCAAAAGACCAAAAAATTGTGATCTGTAAAATCTGTTCGAAGACAGACAGTATCTTTTCCCATTCTACTTTATGATAACTGCAAGTATGCATAAATATAACATCACAGTCTGACACTATTCAGTGTATTTAGCCTTCAGTACAGTTAACCTGTTCAAATATGAACAGATATTTTTCTTGACCATGTGTGCTGAGCAAACTTAAAGGACGCGTCCTTCTCAAATGGGAGACAACCTTGAAGTGCATCAACCTTTCAACAAATCGCCATTCTAACTAAATTAAAGAGGTGTACAAGCCTAATATAGCTGCCTAAACAATTAGTAAGTGTACTGTCAGGAGCAGAATAATCCTGTTAAGAAGGCTACCGAGAGCACTTTACAGCAAGAGTGTTTCTATCCATGCTGACAACTGTCTGCACCAAGTCATGTAAGACTTATCTAACTCAAGGTGGCTTTCAAGGAGCAGCTGCTTGCTATATCAGCCCTGTCAGATGTGTTGGAACTAAAACTCCTGATGATTCAAAATGTTGCATCCAAAAATGAAAATGAATTTGATGGTCCGTGTGATACCTCATCACAGGTTTTTAATTCACACAAGAGGGTTCAGCTCTTCTTCAGCTGTTACTTGTGTTAGCTGGCTTTCTTACATAAGCATAAGAGGCTGTTTATTTTAAACTCTGAGCAATCGATATCTTGGAATATCTGCGTGCCAAAAAGCAGCAGCATTTTGAACAGTGTTGTTTAAGAACATTATTGTGCCTTTTTGCATCTAGCTGTTTGGGGAGTTTGCATCTATTGATCAGTGACAGATTTGGATGAGTGAGCTTGAATGATATTCCTTGCAGGCGTACTGCTCTGCCGGTTTTCTGAGTGAATAATGCAGAGAAGTAAGATGTTGAAATAAAAGGAATGAGGGTATTGTGTATGGAAAATGACGTACTGTATTTATCCTGCTTTTGAGAATAGCTTCTTTCAAACATTAATGGGCAGATAAACATGACACAAAAATAACTATTTTTATTTTCATATTTTATTTTTCTATCTTTTCTTCCAATTGACAACTAAAAATAAAGAGATGTGATGCGAATAATTCCACAATATATGCTCTCAAGATGTTAATGTGCATTTTTCATCCAGAAGCAACAGAGACAGCAGCAGTTTTAGGAAGTTCATTTAGAAATGGGTTGGAAGAAGTCGCAGGCAGTGTGAGTCATAAATGTAATCTTTTCCATGCACCGTTTAACATGCTGAAATTCAAAGAAATGCTTTTAGAGTGAGGCCACAAATGGTTCCATGTTTGCGCGTGAAAACTCAACAGCGTAACAATTCCACAGCAAGAGCGTCACATTTATAACACCAGATTTCATAGGAACATGTGTGTCATTCGTTGTGACCTCCTGCCTCTTACGTCATTCATTGACTGGAGTGCACCAGTCTTCTCAGGTCACTTGGAACGATGCGTTGTTCAATGACATCAGCACCATATGGTGGTGGTTAATTACCCCTCAGTAGCCTAGCTGTCGAATGCACAAATCAGGACATTTGGTGCATGTTTATTATCCAAGACAGTTTTAGTCACATGGAAATGACCACGCAGGCAAAGTGGGTGTTGTACTTTAATCAAAGATCATCATGATCACAATTCAAGTTTATTTAGGTCACACAGATGGCTTGTTTCAGTATGTCACTATCTTAATTAGGATGCAGCAATATTAAAGAAAAATTACAAAAAAGAAAAGAATGTTGGACGAAGCATCAGCATCAGTGGAAAACAAGATCGGGTGCAGTGCTGCTGTTGCTGCTGGATTACTAAAACTGCTCCTAGTACTTTTATCACTGCTGTTACCAGCGGTTATTGAGGCCCAAGTGGCACACTGCAGCCTCTGTACGATAGAATGACTCACTAAATGTTTCAGTACTTTCAATACACATAATCATCAGAGCTTATACAAACTGCCATTAAAGCTGATCGGCAGTTTGGTTGAAATGGGTTTTCGAATGTGAAGTGTGTTTTATTGAGGGCTTAGACTCATAAACACAGATGTGTAACATGAAAGCACCAGTTTATCAAGACTGTTATCTCTAATTTCTCATATTTTCGTACTTGAAATCACATTGAAAGAGGAAATGCTTCATGTTAAAAACTGTCAGCACGTCTGTCATCCGTAGTGGGTTACAATTTCCTGCAGGCTCGACAACGACTGATGACACTCTGCAGAGATGGTCCCTTCACTGTCTGAGGAACAGGTTTACTGTAGGAGAGAACAAAACACACAAACAAAGTGTTAGAAATGTAATTATAAACCCTTAGTAGTGTTTTGGTTTACAACTGTAAAATAAGTCTTCTACAATTAGCAGTTGTTTGCGTCATCGTGACACACAAAACCCTGTTGATGATGTGATTTGAACTGTGAAAGAGAGGCAGTCTGGTTTACCTGAACATCCTGTTGGGGTCTAGGGAGGCCAGCCAGTAGCTGTAGGAATCAGGGTAGTAGTTACATGTTCCCCTGCCGTGACACTCGATGAAGGGCACTTGGCGAAAGCTTTCCAGACATGAGCCAGGAGAAACCAGGGGCTGGGAGGAGCCCTCTGCACCAGCACCAGTTTGCTAGAATGGATGACAGTCAAAGGAAGAGAATTACATGGAAAATGGCATATGAAGAGATTCAGATGAGAGAAGATCTTTACCATGACAAATGAATATCCACTCCACAGGGATTCCCAGCCTCGGGGACAATCAGGTATTAGAGTTGTCTGGCTGTGGATGGCTATAATATTGGAGGTGGTTTCACACACTGAGCACCTAAACCGCACATGCACACAGAAACTGTTATTAATACTGCATTACCAGGTCATGGTAAATAGTGAGAAAACATTTTCAGGGAATGAAAATCAAGCAAATCTATATTCCAGTGAACAGAAAATGCACATATTGTGTATTTTAGTTTTTGAACTGAACGATGTATGAACTCCTCCACCTGCTGATGTAAGAGGCCAGGTTGTCCCCTGTGATGGAAACCATGTTGGTAGGCATAGGTGTGTCAGTGGACAACCAGTATGAGTAGTCGTTACGAGAGGCATAGCGGCAGTTTGATTCTGTGTCACAGAAGAGGAAGGGCATGGTGGAGAAACGAGGGAGACAGCTTCCCATGGTGCCTAAGGGACAGTTTGAAGTGACAGAGCAATGTCATGCCTGAAGCAAAGACAGGTTTTTATGAGAATCTGCACAGTGTTTCTGTTCATGAAGGTTTCCGTGTTCTTACCAAGGTCCTGACCATGAGCTCTCTCATTTCCGTTGATGAAGAGGAAGGAGTAACCAGAGTAGAGGAGGCTGGTGCCTTGAGGACAGTCAGGGACACGGATGCTCTGACTGTGTCTAGCTATCAAGAAAGTGTCAGCAACACCAGAACGACTGCTGCCTGGCAACCCTGGAGGACCCTTGCGGCCTGGGTCTCCAAGTCTGCCCTCTGGACCTACAGAGGAAACATATCAACAAGCTGTATAATGAAGTACCAAGTGACATCCTTTTTGGGGGGTAAGGGCAAGGAACTTCACTTGGAGGTCGTAACACAAGGTCCACATTTCCCTCTAAATCCATCACTGGCTTCCCACCCACATATGTAAGTATATTTGATGTAACAGACAACCCAGCAAGAGGCTCTGCTGCAAATAGCTGAACCTGGGTTCTCTTGAGTGTTTTGTTACTGCACCAACCATACACCCCACATCAAAGTAAACTCCATCAAAATCGTCATCATCCTAATATATTAAGCTCTACACACATACACACACACCTTTGAACCCACACACAAACACACACCTGGTAGTCCTGCTCTTCCTTTGTCTCCTTTGCGACCAGTAAATCCAGGCTGGCCGACTGGGCTGGAACCACGGTGCCCTTTGATGCCTGGCTGGCCTGGGGAAGGAAGATTCAGGGTCACACAATGCAAAGAATGTCAGAATATAAAAACACTATACATCACACAATTCACAGTTTAATAGTCAATTTAGCAAACAGACATCATAATACACATCTATAACAGTGAATGTCACTTTATTTGTTTAGGACATGGTGTCAAACTGACAGAGTTCAGTGCAGTATCCTTGTCTTTGAAGAGCATGAGTGACTGGAATTTTAATCATATTAACACATCTTAAAAGCTTGGACCTGAACGGCCTGGTGGTCCTGATGGTCCAGCACTCCCTGGTGGTCCTCGATTGCCAGTGGGACCAGGTAAGCCAGGAGGTCCTCGTTCACTTATCACCCTGCCAATTCCTGGTTCACCTTTGAAGCCTTAAGGGATAGAGTAGAAGCAACTACAAAGCTATTTCCCACAATATATAACACCTATGGTAGATGGTGGACGTCTTATTAAATGTCAGCAAAGGACAGGCAGGTGAAATATGCTAGTCATAGCTGATTGACTGGTAAAATGTAGAAGTGGATTCAATTTGGAAGGTATTAATAGGGGTCATTGTTATTGCTGGTTATTTTAAACAATATTAAGACTTTGCCTCACCAGGTCGTCCAGGAAAACCTTTTACCCCAGGTGGGCCAGGTTGACCTGGGATGTATCCAGGGTCTCCCTTGTCACCTAAAACACACAGGTCATACATAAATAGATTACGAGGAAATTAGCGTATCCTCAAACATTATTGCACAAATAACATCTTATTGAGTATCACAGAAGAAAAGTGAAATTAATCCTCATAGATCTTATTTTTCTCTGTCTACTTCATTTTCTGTCCTATTGGTATTTCATCTCAGTTGTGGGAACATAAATCAATTGTGGACCATTACTTCTCTGTGGTGACAGATCTGCCTTTGCCTGGGGAAGAACTCAAAGAGAAAACCTAATTCATCGTCTTAACTTGAAATGAAAGATTACCATGGGGGCCATGGATTCCAGGAGGACCAGTATCACCTCTTGGTCCCGGGCCTCCAGGTCCACCTCCTACACCCTGGGCAGGCCAATGAAAAAATGGAAAGTCAAATATTAGACTTGTAAATATTGCAGTGAGATTTTGAAGACTCTGCAGAAGAGTTTCAGTTGTGATGTAACTGTGTCACACTTACACTTTTGTTGTTAAATACAAATATGGACGCAAAACATGAGAGTTGAATCTTTGTTTTCCCTTCTAAAGACTTTTTTGTCGGGCAAAAAAGTCAAAAAAATACTTGTTGGGGTCACTTACAGGCGGTCCTTCAAGGCCTGGATCCCCTGGAGGTCCAATATAGCCTGGGCTTCCTGTAAACCCTGGGTTCCCTGTGTCTCCTTTTAATGTAGACACTGTGACACCTGGAGGGCCAGGCAAGCCAGGATTGCCTTCATATACAGCAGGGGGGACAGAAATTGATGATTGCTGAGAAGTAATTTTAGTACAATGAACATGCAAAAATGGCAAAGAAATAAGGAACCAACATATCAAAATATGGTTGTTGGTTTTTTTTTTGGTTTTTTTTGGAACACCTTAAAAAGCATCTCTGTTTGTACATTATACAGAAAATATAAAGTCCTGAGATTGTGGTCTAATTTAGCTCCACTTTTACAAAAGGGTTTGTGAGACCTTTAAGACCTCCAGTACTACACCCTCACCTCGATAACCGGGATTGCCAGGATGGCCAGGGTCTCCTTTTGACCCAGGAACACAAGGCCCTTCTCTTCCCGGTAGTCCTCTCGGGCCAAGGACTCCAGGTGGACCTGAAAATCCTTTGTCTCCTATCAACCCAGGACTCGCCGCAACAGGGAAGCCAGGGGGACCAGGGTTCCCGATGGGACCTACGGTACAGAAATACATAGATGTTTACTGATCAGGGGCGGGGCTTGCGGACAGGCAAGCCAGGCAGTTGCTTGGAGCCCCCGGCCACTAAGGGGGCTCTAACCACTTATTTATAACAATGATTATTGAAAGGCCTGGGCTTTCAGGCACCTCTGTTGATCCCTGGACCTTACTTTGAGAACCACTAATATATATTTTTATATATTTTTTTTCAGTAGTCATCTCAAATGTCCCGCAAAGTGTGCATTTATGTGTGCAAAAAACAAATTTTTGCGATGTGCATGGGTGGGGTGGGGGCCCCAGGGATTTCTTGCTTGGAGCCCCAAGAAATCCTAGCAACGCCACTGTTACTGATAAAAATTTGAGGCCACAGTAAATGTGTTCGTACAGTGGATCACTACCTTTTAATTTCTGTATTCATTCACAAAATTTTTGTAAATATCTGCTTATTCTGAATTTGATGCAGCAACATGTTTCAATGTTGGGACGGGAGCAACAGAAGACTGGGGAAGTTGTGGAATGTTCCAAAAATACCTGTCTGGAACATTCCACAGGTAAACAGGTTCATTGGTTCTTTCACCTAAACACACATAACTTTCTAAGGCAAGGCAGACATCTGCACCAAAATAATTGCACCCCCCCCCCCCCCCCCCCCAAATATATATATATATATATATATATATATATATATATATATATATATATGAAAACATAAATATACATTTGTTTTAAAAATGGAAGAGACACAAGTGAAAAGGATGATGTCATTTACCTGAGACTCACCTGGTTGACCTGTGTTGCCACGCGCACCAGGCACCCCTCCTATCGTTACTGCAGAGGAAAGATAGATAAATTTTGGCTGCAGCCATGACTTTGAGGGTACTGTTAGATATTAAAGAGACAAATGCTTAACAGGCCAGTGGTTCAGACGGAAGGAAAATACATACTAAGAATACTTATTCTAATATACAGGATGTGCACAAGCTCATAAAGCCATGTAGAGCTTTTCATACAGGACTCCTCTTACCAGTCTCTCCTTTTTGCCCTGGTGGTCCAGGGTACCCATCAGGGCCCTGGTTGCCTTTAGGACCGGGATAACCAGGGACACCCACTGGACCTGGGTCACCTGATTGAAAGAGATATGAAAAAAAGTAAGTCTGAGGTTAAACTTGAAGTCAGGTACAAATAGAAACGTTCCACAGTAAAGGTTACACAGTGCGTTGCACTTTTAAAATATGTTAAATTTAAGCTATGCTTATATAGTTAAAAAAAACAAGCATTTCACAGGTTTTTACCAGGTGGTCCATTAGGTCCTGGGCGTCCTTTGCCTCCTGCAGGCCCATCTGAACCTTTAGGGCCCTGATAGCCTGGTGGACCTGGAATAGCAGCATTGCATGATGATGTTAAGAGAGAGTGAGCAAAAACGTACAACCAATCATAAAATGCTTTATTTTGTGACCAATAATAATGACCATTTAGTCCAACAGGTCCTGGGTTTCCTTTGGTTCCATGGTATCCTGGTATACCTGCTTGTCCGGAAACACCAGGTTCACCTTTCTGACCCGTCATCACATTAACATTGCTCAATCCTGGTTCACCCTAATCACAGGGAGAAGAATAAAGAGGAAAAAGGGAGGGAAAACATCATTTATAATTAACATTCAAATTTTAGTGTTTTACTAGCTTGGACTCAGCCCTGCTGCAGCTGTTACAAAGCCTCAAGCTTTTTAGATCAGTTATTGGTACCTTTTGTCCTGCTGGTCCAGGCGGTCCATATCCATAGTAGTTTGGCTCCCCTGTAGCTCCTTTGCAACCATTTGGACCTGGTGCACCATCTGGACCAGGCCCTCCAGGGATTCCTTGATCTCCTTTTATTCCCTTTGGGCCTGTAAGAGTTAAACGGAACAATTATTTCTCATAAGATAAATGAAAGCAGAAATCGTACAGTTCTTGCAGTGTACTTTGATTTGTGCAGTTAAACATGTGGATTTATATAAAAATAAAAAGTGCATAGTGCCTTTAAAGCAAAGTATAGGTCTTACCTGGATGTCCTGTGACTCCTGAGTCTCCTGGGGGTCCAGGAGGTCCTTGATTTCCTTCTGGGTGTGTTACTCGATCCAAACCTGGCTCACCTGGGGTACCTGGACACAGAAATGCACACACCACAGACATATAGTTTCCAAAATGATGAGCCTGATTGATTTGGTGAACCAAAATACTAACAAATTTATTTCAAACCTCTTTGTCCAGGGGCCCCTGGATCTCCTTCTCTCCCTCTCTGTCCTTTTGGTCCAGTTCTTCCAATATCTCCATTGGGACCAGGTAGACCGGGGTAACCTGACAAAGTATACTGAGTTATAATATCATCACCATCTCATAAGCTATATTCTACTTCATGACAGTCTTGAAAGACTCTATTGTATGACCTCGTGCGCACTCTGGCAACAGAAAATGTCCTTTACTGCCAAAATCTACAGAGTTTTAAATGAAAGCAGCAGAGAAAAAGACTTACCATTTATTTGAATTCAACAATTAAGAAAACAAAAAACAAAACTTGGAGCATCTCAGTTATATTTTGTGAAACAACTCCATCTCACAGTAAGTGGATGTAGAAGGATATTTTATGAGACAAGTTTACTGTAAAGCTTACCCAGATCACCAGGATTCCCTGGGAGCCCAATATTGCCTATTGTTGTTGGAGGCAAAGGGCCGGGACGACCTCTGAAACCTGGCTCCCCATCCATGCCCGGGGGACCTTGAAGACCTCTGGCTCCATCTGGGCCAGGGTCACCTGTAAAAGGTAATGGGGGAACAAGAACTCTATCATAACTGTGACCCACGTGCAGCATACAGCTCCAATGAATCAGGAAGAGGAAGCATTAGAAACCTTGAAAATGACTTTGTAACCTTATTAATTCAAGCTTATTATGCTCAATTGTGTGTAGTAGATAGTGTATATGGTGATTTACTTGTCTATGAAGGTGTGTGTGTGTTTATATTTGTGTGTTACCTATTTGGCCTGGTGGTCCTACAATTCCAGGCAATCCCTCTGGTCCGTATCCCGGTAGCCCATCTGGTCCAGGGTCCCCTCTCAGTCCTAAAGAAGACCAAATGGAACTTTAAAAGGCAAACTTTAAATCTACATAAGTCTGTAAATGTAACACACTGAACGTTCTCACACTGGCACTGCATAATTTCTGATTTCCTGATATGCTCTTTGATTGGAGATAATGCTGTAACAAAGCCATACCTGGTTGACCGTAGAGGCCACTTTGTCCCTTTATCCCTTTTAGTCCAGGATGCCCAGGTGTACCTGGTACTGATCGGCCAGTGTGACCCGGCTCACCGGGTGGGCCAGGACGACCAAACCCTGGCAGACCTATATTCCCCTTCTCACCAGGCAAGCCATTAGGTCCTGGGAAGTGGACAGAAGAGAGACAGAACAAAATGAAGGTAGGAAGCTTCTATGAAGAAACTGAATTTTGTTGGCCAGAGTTGAATCACAGGACAGATAATAATCAACATTTCAATGTCTTTTATTTTCCACATGCTTCATCCATTGTCCCTCTGGAGTTGACCATAAAGTTCATGACATGACTTCAATATACACTGACCTGGATGTCCTGGGGAACCATCTGGTCCTGGTGGTCCCCTTTGTCCAGGTGAACCTTTACATGAATCTTTAGTGCCAGGTAGTCCTGGGGGGCCTATAGAACCTTTATTTCCTGTATGTAACATAGAATAAAGAAGTAAATGTGTTTGCATGCGCATGTATTCATGGTCTGTGTGCATTTGGATGAACAATAGCCATTATTTTTTTTTATTTTGTCTTTCTGTTTATGTGCAGGCTACTGTATCGTATTTGATTCATGAGCGCTGTACCTTTCTGTCCATGAAAACCAGGATTGCCAATTTGTCCTGGGTTGCCAGGTAGGCCAGGGATCCCAGGATCTCCCACAGGGCCCTGAGCTCCCTCTTCTCCTTGACGCCCTGGGGGGCCTGGGGGTCCATTGTATCCAGGACCACCATCACCCTGACAATCACAAATATATACACAAATATATAGCACATTATCTTTTATTCATAAAAACACATTTCAGTATGCTTTCAGTATGGCATTGTCCTGGTGCTGTCCTATGCTAGTGCTGTGCTGCTCATATATTATATCTTTTAACTTAACAGTAAAACAGAGAAATCCTTAACATCCTTTCAGAGGTGAACTTTTATTTCACGTATACAGTATTTATGGCAACTGCCTCAAAGACACAAAATATATTTTTAAGAAACAATGACACGGACACTTGAACTTCCTCACTTTGCCCTCATTGTGATGGTTGTGGTCACTATGTGTGTTTTCTGATTCTGCTCTTTGTGTTCACGCCCACGGCAGGTTGGAGCGGGAGAGAGGGGCGGGCCTATCGTTTAGGGGAGCTGGCTCCGGAGGCGCACCTGTTCCTCATCTGCTTATCAACTCGGCTTCTTAAGCTGCCTGCCTCACTCTGGTGCCGGACTATTGTTTCAGTTTCTCTAGTGTGCTGTTCTCCTGATTGATCGGCTCGTCTCTCGCTCTCGCTTCTCCTGAGTGCTTTGTGTTTCCTTTTGATATTTCACTGTGAGATTTTTCATAGTCGCCCTTAGTTTTGGCATTTTGTGTTTTTTTCTCCCAGCCTTCTTCTGGTGAGTTTTGTGTTTCGTGTTATTTTGTTACTTTGTCTTTGATACCGTTTTCTCCCCGTTGTGGTGATTTTTTGTTTTTTCAGCTTGTGAGCTTTTTTTTCCCTGTTCTCAGGAGATTTCTGTTGCTACTTTATTTAATAAATTGATTGGTTTTCATCTCTGCATTTTTGGGTCCTGGCCTTCCTTGTCTCTGACCGTAACACTCATGCAACCTTGATTCCAAAAAAAAGAGAAAGTGGGACGTTGTGTGAAATGCAAATAAATACAGAATGCAGTAATTTGCAAAGAAACAATGTTTATCACCAATGTGTTTCTGAAGTGTTCCTGAGTCCCTCTCTTGCGAAAGACTGAGCCTTTCGATACAATCGCCTATTACAGTACCAATGAATCTGTTTACCTGCGGAATGTTGATCTTGTGTTTTTGGAGCTTTTTGGAGCAAATAAAAGATACAAGCAATAAAGTCACCTCTAATTTTTTTTTAACAACCTCACTTTTCTGCTCGTCCCCTTAAACCAAACTAATTTTCTCACCATAAAAGATTTCCCATTGGGTTACACCTAAGAGGATCAGTTTGATATTTTGGGAAATAAGCATGTTTGCTGTCTTGACAAGAGCTGGATGAAAAATACCACTAAAATGTCTATAGGATAAATATGATGCTACAGCCAGCAGTCAGTCATCTTACGACAAAGCTAGTCTGCTGTGTGTCGGTCGTTGCTTGTTCTTGGACAAAGCCAGGTTATTTGTTTTGCCATTTCAAATCTCTAAGCTAAATGGCTGAGGTGACTCTAACAGCATATTTACTATACTATTACTATATTTATCTAATTCCTGACAAGAAAGCCATTTTCCTTAAATATTGAACTAAACTGATCCCTTGCTGTCAAATCTCCCACCCCAACAGAAATGACATCAGTCAGACAGTAATGATACCATTTCAGGAAAGCTTTAATATGACGTCTGTTTTTGATCTGCATATGCACAGTGTGAACCCTGGAGGTAAAACTGGATACATTTAGCTTTATTTCACATAATGGCCAATAAAGCATTATATGTAGATGTATACCTCTGTATAAAAGACTATGTATATAGCAGATATTGTTTGTGTCTCTAACCTTCAATCCTTGAAAACCAGGTGGCCCTGGTGGACCCTGCTTTCCAGGCAAGCCCCTTCCTGGAAGGCCTGGTGGACCTGGCTGCCCCTTGTCACCTGAACAACACATACACGTAGTGATACATTAATTATACTCTTAGCTGTTCCCCATTCTCTTAAAGGAGGTGTCAAAAAACATCCAAAGTAACTTAAACTATAAGCTGTAACTATTAAAAAAGCTGTGACTCAATAGCAAATGGGTTACCTCTCTGTCCTGGATCCCCAGGCCTTCCAGGAACTGACACGTCACCTCTCTCTCCTTTCTGCCCTGGTGCACCTGGTATTCCTGGGTTACCTGCTGCTCCATCATAACCTGGATGTTTGTTGATAAGTATGAGAGACGCTTTCATCATCTGTTGTAGGGTAATGCAAAGACCATGCATCCAATTATATATCCATTAATCAACCAATCAAACCAACAATCATACAGCTCTGCTTACCTGGGCGTCCAGGTGAGCCAGGGGCACCTTTAAAGCCACGTGGACCAGAAAATCCTTTGATGTGGACGTGGCTAGGTTCCCCTTTCTGGCCTACCAATGTATAGAGAAGAAAGGATGCACCATGGCCATCAATCTTTCTGTTTGTCCACTTGTGTGTTTACATACAAATGTCATTGTCAAATTTAATATCAGTCAGTGTGATGCTTTACCAGGGGTTCCAGACACTCCTGGAAGGCCAGGTACACCAACATCTCCCTTACTTCCTGGAAATCCAGTAGGCCCATATCCCACTGGCCCAGGGTAGCCATTTGGTCCCGGTCTGCCTAAAGGCCCTGGTGGACCTGGGAAACCATAGTCCCCCACTGTGCCAGTGGAGGGATACTAGAGAGTGGACGGAAATGTGTTCCATCAATCACTGAAATAACTTATTCTGTTGGACGGGCTATTGTACACAGCTGTGAATTTACAGACTCCTTCCAATGAAAATTAAGTTTTTAACCTTGTTGACATGTCGATATGGTGGGTTTTTTTATATGGTAAAAGACATATCATGAGTGAAATAAACAGTCAATGCCATGGTTGAGCATTTCCACCTTCATCTGCAGTGGACCAATGACAGTCTCACAAACATAAATTCAGACAGCCAGGGTTTATATGTCACTTATCTAAGGAACCACCTATAGTGAAATGAGGGATATCAGAGGAGAAGCCTGATGTAGTATGTATTATGGAGTATGTATGTACTGTTTGGGTATTTTGCAAGCTAAGTTTCACTATTTTCAAAATGATGGCAGAGACATGCTCTATTTTCGGTTCCAAAGGAGAAATATTGAGCCTTCATCTATTACCAAGAGATCTGAAAATCCAAGACAGAGAAGACTCCAGATTGCTGCAGCCCTTTTCCAGAGAACTGTTTTGAATTTTTTACACACAAACAGCAGCAAACATTGCTGAAAACAGTTTTCAGATAGCTAAGCTGCTGAATTTGATGATGGCTATAAACATTATAATTATCCTGACAGAAATCCTCACATGACGTTGTTGTTGTTCACAGAAAAAGCAGGTCATGATCAAGCCCATCCTCATAGCTTGCAAGAATAATATTAGCAAGATAAGTTTATGTAATTCAAGTGCATATGGCAGGTGGGAGAAATTCCTTTCTACCAGAAAGCGCCGTCTGCATGTTTGGTCAGCTGAGTCAAAGTTGAGCATGTATGTGTAAACTGCAGGTGAGCAGTGGAGAACTGGGTGGAGATAGAGATGAGGAGTAATGGCAAATTCCCAGATCTGCACTTAGTAAATAAAGGCGAAAGTCTAAAG
This sequence comes from Chaetodon trifascialis, assembly GCF_039877785.1. NCBI lineage: Eukaryota > Metazoa > Chordata > Actinopteri > Chaetodontiformes > Chaetodontidae > Chaetodon > Chaetodon trifascialis. The sequence goes on from NC_092066.1 coordinate 13,649,390, forward strand.
TTATCTCCAAGACATTTTAAGGCACAAGGAGATTTCTTTAATTGAAGGAACTTCTGTAATTTTGATGAACAGAGATGAGTTTTTAGGGGTTTAATCAATGCCAGGAGAGGACGCCAGGAGAGCGTTGTCCAAGCTACTAAAATACTAAAGTCTGTCAAAACCTTCTCACCGATTCCCCTGGAAGCCCTTGACTGCCTTTGGAACCTGGCATCCCAGGTCTCCCAGAGAGACCTGCTGAACCTGGCCTGCCATGCTCTCCTGAGTCACCTTTCTCTCCCTTTATTCCAGGGATGTTGTAGGAAGATATCTCTCCTTTTTGGCCAGGAGGGCCTGGAAATCCCCTTTCACCAACAGCACCCTTCAAAGAAGAATGATTGTTTACAAATATGTGTGAAAAAACAATAACAAACTACTTTTTTAAAGACATGCTGTCTTACTGGTCTTCCAGGTATTCCTCTAGGTCCTGGGAAGCCTGGATCACCTTTAGCACCTGGTCCTGAACTGAAGCCTGAGTGACAGAAACAGAAGTCAGACAGATGTCTATTGCAGTTTAAAACTATTTATACTCTCCAGCATTACTAGTAAAACTGTATTTGAAGGTGGAAGAAGGACAGAGTCGGTGCAATCTGTGTGTTTTCATGTAATGAACTGTTTTACCAGGAATGCCAGGTGAACCACGGGGACCTGGTGGTCCTGGGAGTCCTGATCCAAAACAGTCATAACAGGGATTCCCTTTCTCTCCTGTACGGAGCATAAGCATTGGAATTTTTTGGTTAGTTCCATATTCATTAAAAAGTGTAACTGTATTTTTCACTGTGGCCCAGACTGCTGGAAAGATGAAAAAGGCTGAGAAGATAGATAAGGCATTAAAGGGCTCAATGAACTGCTATGTAGGAACAAACATATGGAATAGTCTACTGGCATCAATGAATATGAGTTAGCAGGTCAGAAGAGATATCAAACCAATGTGAAACTAAATAAATGGTAACAATTAATGAATAACATTTAGCTTCCCACCTTTCATTCCATACACCCCATCATATCCCATAGGTCCAGGTGGCCCCATCAGTCCCTTCATTCCAGGGAGACCCTTGGTAACCCTGTTAGCTACACAACCAATATCAGCAACAAGTTCACTGGTTATGGTTTCTAAATATTGCCATGAAAGTAGAAGCAATGCCAAGTAGTACAAATAGTTGTAGAAATAGTTATGGTGCTTGGATCAAATTGTTTTTAGAAAGAAGACATTCACACATACTTCTGTCTTCAGGAGGTCCCGGTGGGCCCGGATCCCCAGGGTCCCCTGGCTCACCAACATCGCCTTCAGAACCTGGGGGCCCAGTATACACATTCCCCGGCTCTCCACGGTCCCCTTTGGGACCTGGATAGCCAGTGGGACAACGTGTGCCTTGCATAGAGCCTGTGTAATATGAAGTAGGAGACTGTGAACAATATATCCAGGGAAACCATGTCATACCTCTTTGCACTGTACCTTTTAAATACAACTTAATTTCAAAAACCAGAGAGAGAGGGAGAGAGAGAGAGAGAGAGAGAGAGAGAGAGAGAGAGAGAGAGAGAGAGAGAGAGAGAGAGAGAGGATGAGAGTAGCCTCTTCACTGCAAACCTGGAGGTCCATCAGGGCCAGGAAACCCCACAACACCTGAGAAGAGATTGTAACTTGTGTTATTTCCATATGAATTGTAGGAAACTATTTGTCAGCCTGCTTATTAAACAACACTATGTTCACCCACCTTGACGCCCGGGAAGCCCAGGTTGGCCTGGGGGACCAGTATCTCCAGGGTATCCTTTAAGGGGTTCAGTCACAACCCCAATTATCTGTAAACAAAACAACAGGGGGCATGTTGTGAAATCGTGGTGAAACAGCTGGATTCACAGGCTAGAGCTGGAAATATTGTAATCAAAAAACAAAATACATAAATAAATCAGGAGAACAAGTAGAAAATGATAAGAATAAACTCACGTCTCCAGGTGGACCAGGGGGACCAATGTTTCCCTTTTCACCCTAAATGTTAGAGTATGCAATCAATGAATGACAAAACACACTAAAAGACTGGGTATTGTTTGTGGCACTAACAAATCACTGACCAGCCCTCCTGGTGTCCCTGGATATCCTGGATCACCTCTGGAGCCAGGCCTTCCCTAAAGAAAACCATTTTGCATTCAATTCAAGGCCGCACATAATAACGTCATGACTCTGCACACCACATACACACTCATAGCACAGCAGAACGGTACCCTATATGCAGGTTGTCCAGTATCACCATCCTTCCCTGGCTTTCCCTGAAAGGAAATGAAGGACAATAGTGAGGAATTGGTCGGTGCTGCTTTCTATGAAGAAAATAGTTTACCAAGGGCCTCAGGAATCCCTCTATTTCATCACTAAAATGTGTATATGTTAAGTACTATATGCCAGTTATTAGAAAAGCATTCAACAGATCCAGTGAAATCAGACTGGGTTTCACAGTTGTAAAAAAATTTGCAAAGCTGTGTCCACCTAACTGGAGAATCAGACCACATCAGAACAGCTGTTACTGTAGCTCTTACTGTGGGGCTTCAAAAAAGGGAGCTATAAGAAGTAGTGGAAATACTGTGCCCCTTAACTTGGACTGAGGAGGTGCTTACTAATTTTAACTGACAGAGGGACAGATGAATAAAGGCCTTCTTTTCTTTTCTTTTCTTTTCTTTTCTTTTCTTTTCTTTTCTTTTCTTTTCTTTTCTTTTCTTTTCTTTTCTTGCTTAAATCAAATTAATTGAATGCTGCATTGCTGCCCTCTGCTGATCGTCCTCTTTATTGAGCTATTTCCAAGAAGGGACTGGTGGCCATTCAGTGCAGAGTGAACTGGTAAGACATCTCTGTTTAGACGGAAAAAGAAACACTGTAAATCAAATTAAAGGTGAGGGTGAATGGATTAAATGGCATGTAGTATCTTACTTCTGGACCTTCCTGTCCTTTGTCTCCCTTCGCTCCTTTGATGTAATGGCCGTAACCAGGTTCTCCCTGAGAACAGATTGAAACAAGATAAGAGATAAGATAAATGCACAACACTAATATGGCAGAACAAATGCAGGGAGGACCTCTGGAGATTAAAAAAAAAAAAAAAAAAAATCAAAAATGGCATTAATAAAATGTGTTAAGTGTAATGCCAGGTAGAGAGTGTTATGTGGTGTGAATTTTGAAGAGAAACTTACTGGTTCACCCTTGCAGCCTTTCAGCCCTTCATCTCCTTGGTCTCCTTTTACACCCTGAATAAGAAATAAACTTCAGGTTATGGTTCATTAGTTACAATGACAACAGTTGCCCATCTCTCTGTTCAACATTTTGGTGGCAATTAACCAAGATATTTTAATAATTACATGCCAATTTGGCATAAAATCTGATGGGGACAGTCATTGACCAAGAGGATGAACCCTAATATTTTTCGTGACCTCATGAACACTTGAAATGTATAGAGCACATTGATGTTTCTGACAGTCCCTCCAATTTGGATACTTCATGAGCTTTTGTTCTAACACCACTTTCAGGTCACCCTGTCAACAGCCTTCATATCAGCTGATCTTTCCCTTTTCTTCCTTTTAATTCTTCCACTTAGTAAGAGAATTTCCCATTTTTGTTCGGCCTGTATTATGAACTCTGACTGAGTGGAGGTTGTGTGAGAGCCTGCTGTTCAATCAGCCACAGAAGAATTTGGAAAGTGTTCCAACTTGAGAAGTGTGACACCGTTGGGCTTATGTTCAATTTTGGTGTGTGAAAATGCAATTAAGGTGTGAGATGTGTTGCCTCCTGTGCACTGGCTATGTCTCAAATGGACTTTATAGGCAGCGTCAGTCAGGCCAGTTGCAATGCAGCCATGATATTGCATTACCATCGTGCCCCATTCATACAGGAAACACCACTATAACAATATATATTTGCTACAGTGATTTATCCTCAGTACTATACCTTTAATTGCAGACTCTCACTGAAAAACTCTCTAATCCGACCCGGTGGCCCCGGTGGGCCTCGTGGTCCCGGTCTCCCCTACATCCAACAAATTCAGATTATCCTCCTCAAATATAAATAACATAATACATACAGATAATGATCAGTTCACAGAAACATTCAGAGAAAAAAGTAATGGTGCAATGCTGCGCAACCAATACATCCCCTCCTCTACAATCAAGTGTAACCTTATTAATCAGCTCTAACAGTGTATTTAAAAAAGAAATTACCTTGGTCCCACGAGGTCCTGGGACACCAGCTATGCCTTCTTGACCCTGTAAAGATGGGAAAGCATTTGTAACTCGTTCTCATGAATAACTTGGTCTCCCAGCCTTGTTGCTGCCAACTCCCACAGATTGCCATGTCCCCACTCCCATAAACTACATCCTAACATCACCTGTCTTTCGAAAGAAACCGGCAGACTGTATCACATGCAGATGTTCACACTGCATTCCAAAATGCTGCCCTTAGAGACCTGGCACCAAACAACTCGGAATTTTTCCCAGGTAGGATGAACACTGCCAACTATGTTAATTGGGGAACCAGGCCAAAACAAAAAAAACCTGCTGCTGTGGTTTTCCTCTGTGCTCTTTAGACACGCAGTTAATATTCACAGTTGCTATCACAGGCACATGCATGCAAACATGTGCACACATATCCAAAGGTATATTCATTAGCATTACCTTCTCTCCTGGAGCCCCTTCACGACCAGGAAGCCCCTGTTCATAAATGTGGACAGTTATATTAAGCATCACATAATAACTTTTCCAGAGTATTATATGTACTCTATGCAAAGCAACTGAACAACTTTACTCACGACAGAGCCCTCTGGTCCAGGGTCGCCTGGTCGCCCTTGTGCTCCAGTTGACCCTGGGTAACCCTGAAATATAACGGAAGTTTGCTCTCCATGAAAATACATATAAATACAGAAAGAACTCTAGTACTACTTGTCATATCTCAAATTTATGGAAAGCGTCTGGAAAATACTGTGCAAACAAAACTGTGTTATTAGTAGTGAAATCTAAATAGTTACCGGCTCACCGTCCCTCCCGGGAAGTCCAGGTGGCCCTCGTGGTGCATACACAGATCCCCGGGATTCACCCTGTGAAAGAGAAAGTGCATTTATTCAACCCTGAATTTGCTAAAACTGCTAACTTTATTTCTAAAATACCTGATAACTACACGTAAACTGCACGGAAGATGTAACAGTACTTCGTAGTTGCATATTGTAAAGTTCACAGTTGGGCTCTGTGGGTGTCATCACTCATTTTTATATCTGTACACTTCGCAAGCATACATGTGCTCAGAATTAGAATGACCACATTCAATTTCTTGGGGGTTGCCTTTATGAAATGACCACATAAACCCTACTTCTTATTCACAAATCCAGCAACTAGTACAAAAGCACGATGAATTTTAGGGTGTTGCTGGTTCTTGCAACTGTGATTTTTAAAGGCTCTGAATTCAGGTATGAATGTACAGGAGTTTTCTTTGGTCACAAACTCACCTAATGAGAGAACAAAGCATGCTACCACTGAATATCTGACCCCTGCCTCTCATTTGGAGTCTACATTGCAACTGCTGGCCTCATCATGCATACGCTCATGGAGGTATCTATGGATTCTTCCTTCCCTGAAGTATTTATTCTGCCAGGACTTGTGGGCAGGGCATTACTCTAACAGTCAAGGTACAGTACTGTTTGTGATGTCAAAAGTCAAATTAGAGAGCTGTTCTTCCAGTTCAGAGTGAACCTGTGCTTGCATATGTGGTTGACACATGGAGGGTTTTTACTACAGAAATATCACAGGCAATCATGGCAAACCGGATGAATCTAGTCTCCATAGGCTAAAGATTTAGAGTGGTTTCTGCCTATGTGTATAGTGGGTGCAGGTTTGAGAGATGTCTCGTGTATGTTGTTCTGACGTATAGTCCAGTAACACTCAATGCATTCTCATGCATGCAAATAAACTTTTAAATGTTTTTGTTTAGAAAATTAGCCGTGAACATTTACACATTTCTTGTTGCAAATAAAAGAAGAAGGGTAGACTTGGTAGAAGAAAAAACAAAGAAAGTCTTCAAACAAGTTATTGGTCTCACATGGACAAGGTACAAAATGAGCTCAGGGAGCTCGGGGAGGCAGAGAGGGCACCTGCTAGTGCAGCGTCATGTTATTTTTTCACTTGGTGCATCAGGATCTTCATAATAAACTTCTTAAAAGGCAGAAAGTGTTAAGCAATTCTGCAGTCTCACTCCTCCTAAATACAAAACATTCTTAACAGCTGGCCCTGGGTAGCACAGCATAAATTTTATTACCTTAGGTCCAGGCAGACCGGGTGGACCCTGGAAAGTAAAGACAAAGCTGAAGCACATTTCAAATACATTCCTTAAAAACAACAAAAGACTGAAGCTGATAAGACGTTTAACAAGTCAGCTGTATTTGTTGTAGTTGCATCAACATCATTTCATGTAACAGAAATAAATTGTTTTGATTTTCTGTCTTACTGGAAGTCCATCATCGCCATTGGGCCCAGGAATACCAGGATATCCATCTTCTCCCTAAAAGTATACAATGTGTTGAAAATATGCAGAGACTGATTTGTCTGAGAATAGAAAAAGTGTGATTGAAAAGCTCAATTACGCAAGAATTTCACAAATGCTGCCATACTACTGTTAATATGTAATATTTTCTTACATCTGTCCCATTGCAGCCTGGGGCCCCTGGGGATCCTGGAGGCCCTTGTAAACCTGGGAAACCCTGTGAAAGAATATCAGCAGAAGTAAAAAAATGAACAGGCATCTATTAACATGATGATGATGAACAGAGTCACATAGATGTATGAGAACATGACACCTCACCGGTAAACCATGAGACCCAGCAAATCCTTCTTTGCCGTCAGGTCCCTGTAACGACAATAACAAAACAGGTCTACTGTTTTAAAGGCACACAGGAGATAACTGTCGATATACATATCATACCTAAGCCTTTTCAAGCATAACTCAATTTTTACACACTGAGGCATCAAATTAACACCCAACAAACACCCGAACAGACACAAGCTTGGGATGTTTTGTTACCGGATCGCCTTGTGGCCCCTCAGGTCCTGAAGGCCCAGTGTTGCCCTGTCAAAGACAGTAACCTATAATTAATCTTAGTGATCGAGTAAGATGCAGTATCAGCACAACTAAAAGTGTTGTCAAGGTACACAAGGAAAAAGTGTAATTCATCACAGCCTACACACAATATGAGCCAATGTAGCTCTCTGACAAGAGTATTGGATTTGGGGATAAGAGCGAAGGAGCCACGAGAGTCAGGCCTAAAGTCTACCTTTGGTCCCATAGGTCCGACATGGCCACTTGGTCCTGCACGGCCCACTGGCCCTGGGGGACCTGGAGCTCCTATGAAACCTTTGTCTCCCTGTGTGTGTGTGTGTGTGTGTGTGTGTGTGTGTGTGTGTGTGTGTGTGTGTGTGTGTGTGTGTGTGTGTGTGAGAGAGAGAGAGAGAGAGAGAGATAAAAAGAAGGAGAGATAACAAGAATGACAAAGGAGACAGACAGCAAATGACAATAAACAACAATGGAGATGCAATTCCAAACTTCATTTCATTTGCAGATGCTGTGATTTGTAAGTGAAGGTGCAGTTGTTGAAGGTTTCACAGACAGTGAAATTTTGACTGTGAAGGTTTCTGTACAATGCAGTGTTTTTAATGCAACAGTGAGGGTTGACAATAGCACTGTGGCCTGAGAGCCAGATCTGTTTTTCGTGAGACCTGCTGTGGAGACATTAAACGAATAATAGTGTTGTGCGGTAGTACTAATAAATACAATAAGCCTTCTTCCCAGAAGCCATTTTGACATGACACAGTAGGAAAAGCACAGGTGTAAACAATGAAATGAAGGAAGACTGAATTCCATTTAGCAGCTTCAGTTTCAGGGTGCTGGTTTTGTGCATGCTGGCTCATGACTTATACTTGAATACAACAGAGACATCGCAAATGTTAATATGGCTGCTTTGAAAAAGGCCTCTTCTCTCATATATTTATGGGTGCTGAAGTGATGGCCGAGGAAAAACAAATCATTAGTGCGTCACTCAGATTAGATAACACAGTGTAGCTGCATGTGTTTTACACAGACAATAGATGGTCCACTTACTCTGTTGCCTTTCACACCTTCACAGCGGCACCTGGATTTTCCACTGCACACACACTGAAAAGAAATTGTAACTGTTCAAATGTATTCTGCGAATGGACTTTAGAAAGCACTGGTTCTCTTCTGGTCTTGGAGTCATTTCACCTGAATCTTGATAGCCTTGCTTGCGCATTTTCTTTCTTGTTGAAGCAGCTTTGGAACCACTAGGCTACAGTTACTGAAGATGTCGGCTGTTGAATGATCAATTGTAACTTTGAAAAACATAGTGTTGATCAATAATTTGTTTCTCAGACAGTGAAGAGAGTTTACTTTGGCAGAATTTGTGGATGATTCATGCAAACAATTTGCCTAAATAACACCTTTAATTCTCCAGTGTCAAGAGTTAACACCTCCCGTGTGTCTGTTCAACACCCCGGCCTGTAAACTGAAGGCTGTAAACATAACTGCTTATCAGCAGCAGAGGAAAGGGTTCAGCGAGGCTAACACACTGAAAGGTGCAGATACAGTAATAAAACATAATAAGATGCTCAGTGGGGAGTCTGTAGGTGAAAAAAAAGAGATCCGCAACAGGCTATAAGGTACTGATATAATAAACCATTATCCATTAACATAAAGCTACTGGACAAAAAGGGGGAACACAGGGTTTGATACCTTCTCTTATACCTTAAAACTGGATCATTTAATAGCGTCCATTTTGCTGTAATGAATTCAATTCCCTTATGTATGTGAAATGACAATGAAGCACAAAATAAATATGACATAATTATCTCTTACAAAGCAGGAGAATCATTTTATAGCCAACAGCTGGGCTATTAGACATGAAAATGTATCTCTATAGCCTTAACAACCGATGCTTCATCATTTTATTACATATAACTTGATCAATCCAGTGATGTCCAGAAGAGTTTATGTATAGGAAATACGTTAACTCATAAATAAATATCTCTGCTAGCCTTTCCGTTTCATGCTGGCTGCCTGCTTTGCTTATTTTCCTCGGTCTCAGTTCCTTCTCCATGATCTTCTTTAAAAAGGCCCACCAACATAGCCCAATGAATAGTGTACACAGTGAAGTGCATGTGCAATCAGCCAGCAAAAAACCCGCATCTCTTCAGGATACAAGATGTCTGCAGATAAGCACAGACACAATAATTACAAACAGACCACAGTGTTGTATATTAAAACCGAAGCTGTGAAGAATGAATGCCGCTAACATTATATACAACAGGAAATACACAAGGAGCACACTGTTATAGAAAGATGCTTTTCTTCCATAAACAGTGATTTAGAAGATTTTTCTGCAGGGACTGACAGAGTTACAGAGACAAGAAGGTTCAGTTAAACTAAACAGCATTAAGATTTACGTTAAAAAAAAAAAAAAAATTTAAAAAAAAAATTAAATGCGACAGATAGATTGCTTTGAAGGCCAAATCAGGACAGCTGTGAAAGCAAACTGAGCGGTAAAGACAAAGAAATGCTTTTTTCCTTGAACAATGCTCACCAATGAACAGCATCAAACCCAGTGTATGCAGTCTAACATTAAAAATGTAACAAGTATCAGTATGATCCTGAAATGATTACAAATAAGAGCGAGTGCAAAAAGACAGCCAATACAGATTTTGCAGTTCAATACCTGTGCAGATAAGAGTCTGTGCTGCTGGCATCTTCCTACTGTACAATATTATGTCAGCAAGGAAAAAATAACTATCTTACATTGTTGGCCCCAGTGCCCATCAGCATCACAGCAAACAGGATCAGAGGAACCACAAGCACTGGCCTTCCCATGGCTTTTCTTGCTCCAGTTACATCAAATGCTCAGGCGTATGCACATATACCCTGATGTCTTTCTGAGCGTCCTCCTCAGCAACAGCCTTCACATTACATCCATCCACAGCTGTACTATGGGTTATGGCTTCAGTTGAATTAACATTCTCTGTCTGGGTTTCAAGTGCCTTGACAGACAGGACATCCCATAAATGTTGTTTAGCTTGACCCTGAAGAGGGGGCCGGTCCGAGCTTACTCATGTGGTCAGCCCCAATCATCCTCCTTCTCCTCTTTTCATTCCCAAAACTTCCAAACAGTGGCAGTTAGTCTGTTTGCTTTTTACTGATACGGAGGCAGGAGATTAGTTTGAATCTTGCCGGAGATTATCCTATTTGGGATGCCCTTAAGGTGTTCATGAAAACTAATGCCAGCTTCTGAATTTGGGTGAGTTTTGAATGTTGTTATCTGTGAATGATGGACTGTTATGACTTCATGTGGTCTAAAATTTTATGGCTGAGATGACCTGTGTGGGTGGACAGCACCAACACTGTCTTTATCAGTAGCGTATTGATATTTTTTGAATCATAATTGCATGGACATTTTAGCTCAGTATTCTTTATTGTCACATACTTATCAAGTGGCCCAGGGCTCAGGTGTCTTTGGTGTTTCATCTTTCATTTTCTCCACCACAGGGGGCAGCACCGAGGCCAACACTCACCTCTTCAGTGGAGTGATAACACAAGAGATGGCATCCTCAGTTACTGCTGTGACTATGTGTCCTCTCAGGTGAGTCCCACTGCAACAATATTAATATTTATAGTAATTCATTAGCACTAAAACAGAATTGCAAATATAAAATATAACTGTTTTTAAAATGAAAAGAGCTGCACAACATCTGAAAAGAAGGGCAGGGAATGTGCGATATATTGACAAAGAAAGTTCACAGTATAAAGAGCATATGTAATATGCAGAGATAATCCAAAGGTCAGATGTGGAGATTTTATTTCAATGTAATGCGTAGTGTTCATGGGTTGAGAGACTCGTTCAAACACATGGAACAAGAGTCTCAGTATCAGTGGAGAACTTTTTGTAACAACTGTATTGCATGGTTTCCTCATATATGCCCACAGCAGAAATAGTAGATCAACAAATCTTTTTAACATTCAAAATTTGATTTTGTGCACAACAAATAATGATTTTGGAACACTTTACCAGTAAAATATAAGGTATGAGTGCAGAAAGGCACAACGTTTTTGTTATTAATATCATATTTTGTCAAAAACTGGTTCCTCTTGAGAGAAATACTTAAATCTGCAGGATATACTGTATACTGTATATGCTGTACATGTCACTGAACCCTGATACATTAAAAATAAATAACTGTAAAGAGTTATAAGGTATGTCTTATAAGCACTGATGGAATTCACATTCCCTGCTTTGTAAACGTACAGTATTTACCTGAAGACAAACACACTTCTTGCCTGTTTACTCTGATTTTCAACACATCTGCACACTTGAATTCCAACATGCCGACTCTGCTGAGTGACCTCCCCTGAGCCACACACACACTCACAGATTGTGGTGACACCTGCAGTGTGAATGTTGTGTAGACAACATTCTTGTTGCTTTCTTTTTTGTAAGGACGGTGGAGTTTCAATTTTTCTGCACAAAAGGGTAATACATTATAAGCTAAGATGTGGCAATTTCGCCACCTGAACTGCCTTTTTTCTCTTTCAAATTTAATTTTTATGAATTGTGTGCTGGTAGTATGCATGTTTCACTTTCACTGCACTCACTTTTTTTCATGCAGTTTACGTTGCAGGCATTTGTAATTGTGTAAAGGCATCCTGTAGACTAGATGGGCCTAAATCAGACCACGGTTCATTCATTTCCACTGTTTTATTCACAGGTGGATCCTTGTCCTGGTCATCTTGGTGCAGCAGCTCAGTGCAGTAAAGTCAGTAAGTCAAACTTTTTAAGTTTGAACTACATACACATTTGAATTAAAACAAAAACGACAAGACAACTTTAAAGTCTAAAAACCTTGTAACTATTCAAGAAAAGTACACTACAAATAAAATAGTATATATAAACATGCTGCGCTATATGACCTATTGCCCCAAACAGCAACCAATGCTCTGTTCCAGATTTTGTTTTCAATAAATTCAAAATTAAAATGTAGTAACAAATGCACTAGACCAAGACCTTTTGCTGTAGAAAGAATGAGACTAAGTTCAAATTATTTAGCTGACTAGCTCCTCAATTGACTAAACATGCTTTTAAAGTTGGTGACATGTACCTTCGATGAAAACTTCGATGAAACAGCCCTGCACCCTACATGAACATGACTTTTCTTAAATGTTCAGATTCTGTTGAGAAGATTTTTTGTAAGGATGTTGTGTTGTACCATATCACACTGACATGTTTCTAATATTGAGTCACCTCATTTACATGGAGAGGACAATACTACAACCACCTTATAATACATGTTGAGTTACAAGTTTACTACAGTGGATACAGTACTTCATTGTGACAGTTATCATGTTGAGTTTTTGTTGTTTAAAAGTGCTCATTTTTCTAAATGAGGCAGACAAAACACTGGATTATAAAGCAGTTCAGTAAAACAGCCTCAAGACGTACTATAGAGTTGCATCAACACTTGTATGGCACATGCTGAGCAACACGGGATTAAACATTTACTGGAATCTTGTGTGAAACTGTAAAGTTTAATTTAAACTTCAGTTTTATAAACACGGCTGTTGCTGCTGGACAGTAGCCAGGAATGTAGTTTAGGCCTGTCACAAACAACAATCCATCAATGCCAAGATGGTCCCAAACCTGATGCTCTCAATGCACTCTATGTCAGTGTATATGCATAGCTTTCTGCATGTCACTTGTGTACACATCAGAGGTCTTACATTCTCCCTGACCCAATGTGAATGAAAATTTCCCAGCAAAATTCCTTTACATACTTGATGCACCTGGAAACAGCATATGCTGCTCTCAAAGTGTTTATGTTATTTGTACCCTCGTAAGCTACAATTTCTGCACAGTGTATAGGACTGTTTGGAGCTCTTACATTAAACAAGTACGGTATACTACAGCTGGAATGATAAACTGACTGCTAACATATTGGCTGAGTTGGAGCAAGTGACTTTTCTAATAAACTGTTAGTATATATATCTTAATAGCTATAAACCAGACACAATTATCTTGCAACCAATCACTGCATAGCATCAAGCTAGTTTTGAGAAGTACTACTGTTTTCTTGTTCCTGTTGACCTTATACGTTAAACCCCTCCGCCAACCACGTGTGTCCAATCGTAGCTTAGCAAGAGGATACTGGTATTTGAGATGTATCTGAGATTTTATATATTTTCTTCTCCTTATCCAAATGAAAACACAAAAGTAAAAGTCAAGAAATTAATTCATTTATAGTGTAGGGTTCTCCACAAAATTAAGACATCCGAGAAGTTGACATCTCATTTCCCACTACCGGGTTCTCATTTTCTGACACCGGACTTCAACACAACCCCGACTTACCATTGACCAGATAGGTATCTTACTTTTGTCCAACAGGCAGCACCAAATTAATTACATTGTGTGTTTACATACCGCAATGTAACCTGCTAACGTTAGCATAATGGCTAAAACCTTAATATCGCAACAGTAGTAGCAGTTGTAGCTTCATGTTGTGACTCTCAGACATTCGGTATTTTGGCCTAAACATTTTCTAGTTGTTATAAAACCTTTAGAGACCTAATGGTCCGATTGGGATGTTAAACCATTAGAAACCTACTGGTCCCACTAGAATGTAATACCATTAGAAAGCTACTGGTTCCATTAGGAGCTAAAACCATAAGAAAAATGGTCCTATTAGGATCTAAAACTATTAGAAAAACATACTGAGAAACCTACTTAGAAACAATTAGAAACCTACTGCTGCAACAGAAATTATAGCAGAGTCCTAACACTGGGCCCCAGAGACATGTCTATACATATGTGTAATTGTGTATAGCCTACACAAGGACCCACTAGAAATCACAGATGTGATCGCCAAAGAAGGCTATAACATCTGTGCTCCTCCATCACATTAGGAACCATTAGAGACCACTACACCCTGTAGTGACCATTAGACCACTGTATAATGACCATTAGACTGATATAGAAATGCCTGTAGGAACTATTAAGACTTCTGTAGGAACCATTAGACTCCTGTAGGAACCATTATTAGAACCAGTAAAGTCCTGTAGATTTGTGTAGGAGATAATAGAATCCCATCAGAAAAACAAACCGAACATTAGGAAAACATAAGTAGCCATTAGAAACCACTACAAAACCACCAGGAACCATTAGAAACCAATAGAATATGCCTAATGGTTGCCTAATGGTTTCTCTGACTTTTTTCAGCAGGGTAATGTAGATTGTAACGTTGTTTTATCTTTGAGGTAACCATCACACATACCTGTACTGGTCAGTCAGTCCATGTCGCGAGAACAGTCTCACGTTTGTAAACATTGAATAATTTGCTTGGCTTTTGGTTTTCAGAAAAAAACTAGCCTAACCATAGACTACAAAACAAGAGCTTAATGCAAATTGTTGTTTAGCTGCTACAGTATGTTGCAGTGGAGACCTGCCAGTGTTTCTACTGCTCAGAATGTTCCCAATTTGGCTAATGCACTGAATCCCAATGGCATGTCCAAGACATGGCCAACTGTTGAATGTTTTTGTGACTGAAGAGGCAGTGGGCCAACAGATGTGCGGTAGAACTCAATTTCACCTGCATAAACTTATCCAAATATTTAGTAAGCTTTGAGAAAACAGTACTGAATGTTTGTGACACAGATGTCTGTGCACTGTAACAGTATCAGTGGAAATACTTGACATCTGGAGGTGTGGATTTTCAGTGAGATGTTAGTACATTATGTGAGTGGTGAAAGCTTTCTTTCTCATCAAGGTCAAAGCTTTCGTTATTTATCCAAGCCTATGTGAGAACACTGATTTGTTTAAATTGCTCTTATCAGGACTGTCCGGTCTCCACAGTGAGATATGTTAATTCCCCCAGCTAATTCTCAGAGCTGTAAAATACACAGGAACAGCAGATACACCCAAACCACAACCTTATCTGATGTGCCTGCTGATGTCTTCTGACCCCTTTCGAGAATATGCTCTGCTTGGACACACACACACACACACACACACACACACACACACACACACACACACACACACACACACACACACACACACACACACACACACACACACAGCCTCAGGCAGTCTCCATCACTCTCTCAAAAGCAGTATGATATACTCATTATATTATTACATACATGCATTTAAGGACTGTGGTTTCTCTTTTTTGTTTCAGGGAGGGATTGACGAGCCATGTCAAGGGAGAGACTGCTCTGTATGTCAGTGTTTTCCTGCCAAAGGCGCACGGGTATGCACTCTTTCTTTTCATGTCACTATGCATTGGAAAGTCATCTTTAATTACTGTCAGTTGCAAGGTTGTTATTTTGAATTTTAGTTGATTTTGTTCATTAGAAAGATATTAATCAAAAACATTTATATTAATCGTGCTTTCCCCCAAATTACCACGTTCTCTCTCTTGATTAGGAATGGTTTGCAAGATTAGCAGCAGAAAAAAAGAAAAAAATTGAAAATTAGGAACCAGAAATTACATTAAGATAGAGTTTTAGATTTCATGCTTTGACTTGTCCAGTGTTATACTGAATAGCTTTTTGTATTAGAATGCAGAGACTAAAGTCAAAAAAGTAAATGACAAAGAAACATCCTATTCTGATTCATTGGTCACTGATAGAGGTCAATAAAAGTCACAACAACGGTCTAATTAAAGCTGTACATAAATGACTTTTCTCTCTGTAGGGTGCTCCGGGGCTGCCAGGCCAGCAAGGCCAGCGAGGACTGATGGGACCAAGGGGACGTGATGGGCTACCTGGAGAGAAAGGCAGGAGGGGAGCAGAGGGATGGCATGGCCCAGATGGGCCCAAAGGAGCCCGTGTTAGTGTGCATGTTCAAGTGCATATTATGTCTGTGTGTATTGTGTCAAAGAAAGAAACAGACAGGAAGAAAACCAGATACTGCATGCACGTAATCACAATAAGTCTGTAATATTAAACTTATCAAAAATGATCTGCTGCCAGAGATTGAGAAAAAAGAACAGGTGGGGTGGAGGTAATGCAATCTAAATCTGTAATGAATGAATGGCCCCTTATGTTTTACATTTCAGGGCAACACTGGCATTCCTGGTTTTCCTGGTAATCGTGGTTCATTAGTGAGTAAACCACTGTTTTAATATTTTTTTATCAACAAAACAGAAAAAGACACACACAGCTTGCACTGACAATAATAATCCTTTATAGGTGAGTAACCCTCTGAGGGGATTACACCAACTCTCCAAGCACTGTGGGATTGACATACTTCTTGCTCATTTTTCCACAATCTCCCAAAAGGAATTTAGAATATATTGTTGATGATAATATATTGTTTTTTTTCAGTTGTGTATATGTCACATGGCATTCCCAACTATTTAGCCGCTCAGTGCATACATTTAAGATGCAGTATTGGAGTAAATGGTGCAGTGATTTGAGGCATGTGTCTAGTGCGCCCTCTAGTGGACACATTAGTGTAGACATGCCACTTTCTATGCCTAATGTAGCTGCCTCTTCATTACTCAAGTGTTTGTGTTTGATAAAATCTCAAGTTGTTAATCTTTACTGCTATATAATTATGAAATATTACAGATGCAATACATGGCTGAAGCTATGAATGTTGTAAAGCATGATTTGACTCGAGGTAAAGTGGTCATAATTGTGACTTCTCATATTGCAATTGTACTTCATCACAATAACTGCACTGTGCTCTTCAGGGCCACATTGGAGCAGGTGGCGAGCCTGGCTTGCCGGGAGTGGATGGCTGTAATGGGACAAGAGGTCAACCAGGTTTTCCTGGTGTTCCTGGTTTGGATGGTCTTCATGGGCCTCCAGTGAGTATAACTCCTGTTCGGATGTTTCTGTTAGCCATTATTCAGTCAGGAGTGAGACCTTCAGCTGTCCTTCTTTAGCGGAAAGGCCTCACTATGAAACAGAGGAGTTCTGCAGCACACAATTTATGTCCAGTGGCAGCATTCAGTGGTAGTGTGAGACCTAGTGTGACGTTCAGATAGCACAGAGCTAAGTAAGGATGGTGGTTGGACATGTAGGTGAGAAGCCTGCGTCTGTCTCCTGTCTCCTACCAGCAATTTCCAAAATTGCAAAAATCTAATACAGCAGATGCAATATGCAGATATTGTAAGAATAGTCATTTAAATCAACATTATCATAGTTCAAGGTTTTGCCCCCATTTTTGGATATCCATTGGATCAAAGTTTTGTGAAAATATACAAATACTAAAAACTAAAATTTGCTGACATGAATTATATGCCTTATATAAAAGTCTCTTCTTTTCAGGGATATCCTGGACCTAAAGGAATTAAAGGAGAACCCTTGTATGGTGCTTCCCTCCCAGGACTTCCTGTAAGTTCCCCTTGATTGGAAACGCTCAGATGGATAGCGGATAATGGACTGGGCTTCACCAAACTTCACAAAACCTTTCTGTTTGAGCAGTTCTCCTCTTCAAATCTCATCAATGTGTCATTTCATCTTACAGGGGGATCGTGGAAGAGAAGGAGAACGTGGTCGACCCGTATGTTTTCTTGTTTTGACAGCAACGCAGTGTATTGTGCTAATAAATGAAGAATGGATTAAATCCTACAAATTTTTGTTTATAGTTAAATTCACTTAACTTTGTGTTCAGTCTCTTTAACACTGTGTAATTTTTTTTTTCTAACTCAGGCAAGGCAAGGAAGCAGTGGGCCTCCAGGCCCTCCAGGACCACCAGGCCCTCCTGGCCCTCCTGGATTTGAGGTGAAACACTATTCAATATATTTGATTTATTTTTAAATGGTTATCCTTAAGACTGTGAATGACTGCACATGCACCATTTGCAGCAATATATTATGTCACTAATATTCAGGATCTACATTACAGAAGAAATGCAGTGCTTTATGCGTAAAATGTGTGTGTGATTCCATTTAGGGCTTGGAAGGACGTAAAGGTGCGAGAGGACAGCCAGTGAGTCACCTGCTTCATAGTCTTTGCTAGTGCACCCGGTAAAAGTGCATGAACACATACACATCCACACAAACAGAAAGCCTTACTAAACTTTTTGTTGTTGTGTAGGGCGACCCTGGAGGATCACTGGCAGGCGATTATGGTGATGATGTATGAAACTCTTTTGTCCTTTGACAGCTCTTTGAGAGTTTATGTGTGTGGTTTGTGGTATATGTGTGTGCATATGTATGGATGCATCCCATTTACAACCCCCAGTCAATGTTTTAACCGTTTTAATTCCACATTCAAGGGTGAGCAAGGCATACCTGGCCCACAAGGACCAGAAGAAGTCATAGAATTTCCTCCAGAATTTCTTCCACCCAAAGGTTACAAGGTGAAGGCAAAGATTTGGTTTTTATTCATGCATGACTGTTGAATTTTAGATATGACAAAAATCTACACTAATCCAACTTGATTCATGTCTTTATGGTTTACAATCAAACTCTTGCTTCTCCATGCCAGAGTTCATTATTTTATTTTCTGCTTCTCAGGGAGACCAAGGTCTTCCTGGACCATGTGGACCAAAAGGCACAAGCGTGAGTTTAATCCCATGTGTTACAATCCAGGTGTGTTTGAAATTAAAGAAATGCATTTGATTTGCATTTTTTTTTCCTTTTCAGGGTAGTAGAGGAGACTACTACTACGCTCTAGAAACTAAAGGAGAGCAAGGAATCATTGGTTTTCCTGGAATTCGGGTAGATGACCTAAATAAGACTACACCATGCTATTCGATAAACACAGTGTGTATTGTATTCACCATATTGTTTCCATCTTCAGGGTCCTCCAGGATTTCCTGGCAGAGATGGAACACCTGGAGCTGAGGTACACCTGTGATATGATAAAGCCTTCACTTATGTTACTTTACCTGGACTTTTTTTTTTTTTTTTTTTAAATGCATTGATACATTTTCAGGGTTCGCGTGGAGAGACAGGACTTCCAGGTCTCAATGGAAGAGCTGGACCAAAGGTGAGCTTGAGTGTCAAAGGGATCTGCATCACAGTTTGACCAAAATTAGAAAGCTTATGTCAGGTGCAAACAGAAGTCAATTTTTTTTGTACTGAAAACTAGAGTTAC
Source organism: Chaetodon trifascialis (assembly GCF_039877785.1). Taxonomy (NCBI): domain Eukaryota; kingdom Metazoa; phylum Chordata; class Actinopteri; order Chaetodontiformes; family Chaetodontidae; genus Chaetodon; species Chaetodon trifascialis. The sequence goes on from NC_092066.1 coordinate 13,668,546, forward strand.
TGGGAGGGAAAGACTCAGTTTGATTCTGATGGCATGGATCCTTACAATTAGAGGTGTACTTCAAATGTGACAAAGCATCTGTCTTGTCTGCTGCCCTCTGGTGGTTGCTCTGTGGGTTTATCATGTTTACTCTGCAAGACCAGCAAGCCTTGATCATTCCTCTCATCTTTAGAAATATTACGCACATAAGTGACATTTTTCATATATGGCTATGGTTTCTGCCTGTCATTGCATCCAACAGGGTTACCCAGGAGATGCAGGTTACCCTGGTCCCATACGCTATTATAATGGAAGTGATGCCAGAGGTGAGACCACACCAGTAACTATGCTCTACTCACTGAGCTACATGTTGTCACTGGTAGTACTATCTTATGGTATATTTTTCATTTGAAATATGGTAGTAACAGGGTTAAGATTTCAAATCTTAACACAGATTTGAAATCTAATATTTCAAATAGTAGATTTGAAATATTCAACCCTACAGCAGAACCTACTGGAGGGTTGAAAGTTGGCTGTGAAATGTGTTGTGTAGCTGTAAGTTGTGATCACCTTGATTTATGTCAATAGATTAAAAAAACATTCAACTGTATAGAAGGTATGACCTATGGATGCTTCCCAGACTACTCCTGCAGCAAAATCCACTAATTTGTCCACTAATTATATATTTTCAGCAGTCATATTTTCACCAAAATATGGCTAAATACACCGCTTTTTGCACAATATCACTTGAAACGAAAAAGCACTGATTTGCTTGTAAATTGATGGCTAAAAAAATTCCTGTTGAGTTAGTGAAAAACCATAATTACTTTCTGAGAATAATCAAGCATCTCTGACATTTTCATGGTTCTGTCTGTATGGCTTAGGTGCTAAAGGTGACAGTGGGTATCCTGGAACTCCTGGACTCCCAGGTGACCCTGGGTTGATGGGCGTGCGTGGACCTCCTGGCCCACCAGGGTTAACACCCCCAGGTCAGAGTTTAGTCTTTGTCTCTGGTCTCTAACTTTTAGAACTTTTAGACCCCTAATTTTATATTGTGTATTGCTCACAGTGCTCTGTCCTCCCCACTCATATTGGCAAGCATTACTTGGCTGTAGGCCTTGACCCAAAGTCTTTTGTCCTCTGTTTTACATCAGATTTCTGTGTTTTGACAGTTAGCAAATGTCAGTTTTTATCCAACCTTTCACATTGTCTCTCTCACACCTTCTTAGAGGGGACTAGCGTGCCTGGTCCACGAGGGCATCCTGGTCCCAAGGGTTACAAAGGAGAACCAGGGTATGGCGACTTTGAAATCAACCCCTTACCTGGACCAAAGGGAGCTAAAGGACACCGCGGACCTAAAGGTGCCAAAGGCCTGCCAGGTCGTCCAGGTATAATTGGCCCTCCTTCATATTATACTCAAAATAGAATAGTTTCCTATATGTGTTAGTTAATCTAACAAATGTAATTTTGTTATTTTAATAAGCTTGTATGTATTTTTCCATGTGTTTATTTGAATGTGGACTTACCCTCTGGCTTTTGTGTGTGCGTGTGTGTGTGTGTGTGTGTGTGTGTGTGTGTGTGTGTGTGTGTGTGTGTGTGTGTGTGTGTGTGTGTGTGTGTGTGTGTGTGTGGTAATCTTGATGCAATCGAATCAGGATGTGGAGGTGAGTTACCTCAGATGAAAGAAGTCCACTAATTTTAATACTCACCATTGCATTAAAACTACTTGCACAAATTTTTAACTTATGTTGGTCAATGCTTGTGGCTGGTTGATCTACAGATTACTACTGTGAGCCTGGTTCCCCAGGGGAGCCTGGTGATGTAGGACCCAACGGACCTCCTGGAAACAAAGGCCTGAAAGGAATTAAAGGTGATCTCTGACTGTTTGTAGGCATTGGTTGATTCAAAGCAGAGAATGTGTTCTTCTCTGTACCTACTGACCCATGATAGAATTTAAAAACATCCTGTTTATATATAGCACTTTAGATAAACAGGATGTATTATACTATAGCACATTTGGGATTTTCTATAGTATAATTCTGTTAGATTGTTTGGGTGGTTTTGTATATATAGTTGTGCAGTATGAATGTGTTGCATCACAGTCATTCATTTTTGCCATCTGTGTGTCTCCTACAGGTTGTGAAGGGGAATGTGAATGTCGGACTGGTGGGGGAAAGGTAGGTCCCCCTGGTCCACCTGGTTATACAGGAGATCCAGGGTCACCTGGACCTCAGGGACTTAAGGGAGACCCAGGCCTGAGAGGAGATGAGGGTCCAAGAGGACCAGATGTAAGGACAGCAGGACCCGAACTATATTATTAAATGCAGTTTTCTTAAACATAAAGTCTGTTCTTTATGGCCACAGAAACACAGTGAGTGTTTTCTTGCAGGGCTTTCAAGGAATTCCTGGTTTAAAAGGACAAAAGGGTCAAAAAGGTGACTCTTTTGTGGTAGGTATTAAAGGTGAGCACCAAAACCTATACTAGTCAAAATATTGTTATACAAGCAACGTTTTGTCTTATAGGTATTTTAGATACTTGGCTCTACAGAGGATGGGTCAATTATAGACTTTGTTAATGTTTTATGTTCTTCTCAGTACAACGGTAGCTTGAAAATAATTTAAGTAAGATGATTTATCTGTTGGTAACTTTGAGCTTTTTGTCAAACAAGAAATTAAAGATCTCCTATACGTGCCCATACCAATTAAACCATTCAACATTTATGGTATTTATTTTTGTTGTTGAAAGGTGCCAAGGGTAACCAAGGAGTCCCTGGACACCCGGGTCCTCCTGGACCAACGAGTAGGCCAGGACAAGATGGCCCCCCTGGCCCTGCAGGAGACCCTGGACCACCGGTGAGTGTGTACATTTAAGCTCTGTAAATGTAATTTATGGTTAATTAATTATACTGTACATGTACAAATGTTCCACTTTGCTACACCTTGTATTGGTCCTAGAGTTATGATATCATGTAACATTTTTGCAGGGTGCTGGATATGTGGGATTACCTGGTCCCAAAGGGCACCCTGGTGTAGCTGGACCCAAAGGGTTTTCAGGGCTTCCAGGCCCCCCAGGTCCTGGTTTTCCAGGCTCAAAAGGGCTACGTGGACCAAAAGGAAACCAGGGACGACCTGGCACCCCGGGAACTCCTGGACGACCTGGCCCTCCAGGTCAGATTCTGGATTAAATTCAGGGATTCTCAGTTGGTGTTGTTGCCGCTCTTCCTACATTAGGCTAGGTACCACAGGCTCAAGAAACATTCTGTATTTGTGCCACCAGGTGAAAGTGGGACATGTTGTTATGATGACGAGATTGGATCACCTGGTCCAAAGGGTGAGCAAGGTTTACCAGGTAAGTCTTGAAAAATCATCACTGCATCAAGGCACTGCAAATAGACATCTATTTGTCAGAGGTGGCTGCCACATTGTTTGTCTTAGTCTGAGTGTAATGATTATTAATCTGACTTTTTTAATCTTTGGAGAAAAGTTACATCTCACCACTGTCAGGTTACATAAAATGGGCCATGCATTTACTACTACGAGTGATGAAAGCTATTAGAATAACTGGTTGTTGAATGAGGCCATGTGTCATGAAATAAACATGGTTTATGGCCCTTGAAACATTGTCAGCCATTGTTGCAAGTCAACCTTAATATTTCTTTGGCCCATTGTAGGGTTTCCAGGTACGCCAGGAAGAGAAGGTCCCCTGGGACCAAAGGGACATTCAGGCCTTAAAGGCATGAAAGGAGATGATGGTATAACTGGAGGGACAGGACTGACAGGTAATGACTCCCTAAAATATTTTAAGATTAAAATGACACACAAAGATCTTTTTCATTCCAAGCTTCTGGATCATCAAGCATCCATACTGTGGGAAAGTTTTAGTTAATGAATTAATTCTGCAATTAGTAGGGTTTATATGCTTATAGGTCTCTCTTTTTTGTTACAGGACCTCCGGGTGTAAAAGGGTATCCAGGTGACCCTGGTCCACCCGGAATTAGTGTGGATGGCCCTCAAGGCCCTCCTGGGTCACCAGGACGCCCAGGCAGGAAGGGTGCCCCAGGGGATGTCCTTTCTGCCAGGCCGGGTGCTCCAGGTCCCCCTGGCCGCCCTGGAGCTGTGGGTCCAAACGGACCTCGTGGCATTCATGGAAGCCCAGGGTCTCCAGGTAAGTTTCATTTATATTTAGGTGAACTCAAACAAACCAATCAACAACTTAGGCTTTCGATAATGTAGACTGTCTCACAGAAAACAGTTACAGTGTATTTCCCATTCTTTACATTTAAGTTGGATGATCACCAATGCCTCTGAATCACAGGTGCACAAGGCCAACTGGGACGTCCAGGATATAAAGGGGAGCCGGGAGACAATGGTGACCCTGGAGACACTGGTGCCCCAGGCCAACCCTGCACTACATGTGACCTGCAGGCACCTGTAGGTCCTCCGGGACCTCCAGGAAACCCTGGACTGATGGGAGTACCTGGTGAGAACATGGCAGCAGCAAGTAAAACTATGGATGTCTCCTCTCTGAAATTCCTTAAAAATGTTGTCAAGATTAATTCCAGATTATAGTCATGAACATTTTGCTGTGAGGCCACCAACTAATCATCCATGAATACACAGTATTTCTCTCACTGAATCTTATCATTTTGCACAGGCTACATTGGTCAGAAGGGTTCTAAGGGAGATATAGGTCCACCTGGTCGTGGACAGAAGGGTCCACAAGGTTTCCCTGGCCCTCCCGGTTTGCCGGGCCCAGCTGGACCGAGAGGCTCCACTGGCTCTCCAGGAGATCCTGGAATAGACGGCTGGCAAGGACAGAAAGGTGAACAACTGGCTTGTCTCGATTAGAAACTTGTGAAAAAAAATTATTTTTTCACCTGATCACCACATTTCTTACCACCACCAGTGGTGTCAATGACCAGTTGCCAAAGAAAATCTACACAGAAATCTAGCCTAAATTTTATGTTACAAGTACATTCATAGCTTTATATCTCTAGACCGGTCTGTCCTAATTTAAATGAAATTTCCCCTTAAATTTATCTAGGTGAAAAAGGGTACCCTGGCAGGGCTGGGGCCAGAGGTTTACCAGGTCACCCTGGACCTTCGGGACCCAGAGGTAAACAAGGAGAGAGAGGCTTTAATGGTCGCCCAGGTGAACCAGGATACCCGGGAGTTCCTGGTAATAAAGGTAAGTCTCCGTACGTATACCATGTGCCTGAAAATGTCAGAGATATCTCAGTTCCTGTACCTGTAATCACCACTCAGATTCAAATGTGTGGCTAGCATAGTAAAACACATACATTTTATGTGGGCATGTTACGTATTGTAAGGATTATTTTGTTGTAATGCACAGAACATTATAGTCAGAAAATATTAATGCACACTTAAATCAATAATTCAAAACGGCTTTCCTAGAAATGTAACATAAATAGGATAGTCACAGCTACACTAGTGGCTACACGGCTTCGACACAAGATAAGAATGAACGAGGAAGGCAGAAAGATAAGACAGCATAGTTGCTCCTCCTTAAGGTTGTTGAATTGCACTTTCAGTGTACTTTATGAATCAGAGCATGTCATCTGAAGTCTGCGCTCCATCTAGGTTTACGTGGTCCACCAGGATATCCAGGACCATCAAGGCTTGCAAATGTAACAAAAGGCCTAGCAGGAGTTCCAGGAAGGAGGGGGCCACTAGGACAACTAGGACTTCGAGGCAATGCAGCTGTCACTTATACATCTTTTCAAAACAAGAAGTTGTTTTTTTTTTATTCCCAGCCACTTCACCACACAAGCATATTATTGATTGTGATTAACAGTATAGGATTACATCATTTTTATTTTGTTTTGACACTTACAGGCTCAAAGGGCCAAAGGGGACAGCCAGGTGATTCAGGGCCTGATGGGCGGAATGGTCCTCCAGGGTTTAAAGGCAGCACTGGTCCTCCAGGCAGAGGGGGTGCACCAGGACCTCCTGGGTACCCTGGAATCAAAGGTTTCCCTGGTTCAAGGGGATATATTGGACATGTTGGAGATCCGGTACACAATGGACCTTATTTATTGTCTTCAGAATTTCAGAGTAGATGATGACATAAGAAAACTATTACCAGCCTTAAACTTAAGACATGCCGGAGTCCTCACAACACAGTGTGTGTGCATTGCAGACTGTTGGATATTCAGAAATGATATGCTGCACACACACTGCGTTGTGAGGACTGTGGAATGTCTTAAGTTTAAGGCTAGTAATGGTTTGCTTATGTCATCATCTATCATTGAAAACAATTTATTATATGCCAATCTCAGAAGTGATGTTAAATACTTTGAATGTGTGTGTTAAAGGGAGATCCAGGGTCCACGGGTTATCCGGGCAGCCCAGGTTTACAAGGAGGTCCAGGGGCCAAGGGTGAGTCAAAAGAGAGAGAGGTTATGTGTTTTAGCTGAATCTTGAATGTTTATACAACAGGATGTGAATCCACAGTGAACTGAATCATTCATAATTTTATCTGGTATATCAAAACAATAAGACATATTCTTAGAATACATGCATCTAACTTTAAGTATTTAAAACAATTAATCCCAGTCTCTCAGGACTTCATACTTGTGTCATTCAGCTGGAATTAGATGAAACCTTTCCAAATTTGTTCCAGGTGAGCCAGGACCATCTTATGGACAACCTGGTCAACCTGGACCCAAAGGATTACCAGGGGAGGATGGACCCCGTGGTGAGTCAGGAAATTGGCAAACTGAACAGATGACTCACTTAGGAAAAAGAACCAAAATATACCTAGATCTAATCAAATGTGTATACAGTAAGTAGATACATAAATGGAAATAAATGTATGTCCATATAATAATTCCCTTAAGCACCCAGAGGAAGTCCAGGAGATCCAGGTGACCCAGGCCGCCTGGGAAGACCAGGACAGCCTGGACAACCAGGCATTCGTGGTGAACCAGGAATATCAGGAGGACCAGGTGATTTCTAGTGAAGATTTAAATGAGAGAACTAATATACAGTGCAGAAATTGATTTAAAAGTGGATAACTGAAGGAAGACTGCTGATGTTAACCTCTGAACTGTCATGACATTGTAGTAGTAACCAGGATAATTCGCTCTCTCATAGCAAAAACCTCACTTGTACATTAATATAAACATACATAAAGTATAAATATATCAGCTGCAGCTTTCTACTTTAAATTTTAGATCAAATTGAGAAGTTTAAGTATAGATGTTGATTTGAGCTTTTTTTTTTGTGTGTGTGTGCGTGCGTGCGTGTGTGCGTGCGTGCGTGCGTGTGTGTGTGTGTGTGTGTGTGCGCGCGCGCGCGTGCGTGCGTGTGTGTGTGTGTGTGTGTGTGTGTGTGTGTGTGTGTGTGTGTGTGTGTGTGTGGTGTGTGTGTCGCTGCAGGCTTCCCCGGGCCTCGTGGCCCACCAGGTCGTCCAGGTGTTCCAGGTATTCCAGGTGATCATGGAGGTTTGGGACCACCAGGCCCACCTGGTCCATATGGGCCTCCAGGTACTCATGTAATGTCAGGTGTTTCTGCCATCACTGGATAGGCAAAAATAAAAATCTAGGTGATGCGATGTAAAGTACTTCTAAGTGCCGAAGCCACCCAAAAAGACTATTCTAATGATGTATTGTGAATTTATGTTAGGCAAAAAGGGATTACCAGGCCTGGCTGGACTAGATGGGCTTATAGGTCCACAAGGAATGAAAGGAGCAAGCGGTAAGAGAGATTTAAAAATGTTTTTTGTCTTCCATAGTGTTTCTGATGGTATAGATCTTTTGTTCATAAGAGAACATACTCTTTGTCTATTTTACACTGACCAATTGCCCTAAACAGACATGTTGAAGTTTAGTTTCAGCTCGACTGTGTTTAAATCATACTAAAACATGCAAAAGCTACAGTAAATGAATTTTGTCATTTCTCAATACACATTGGAGCATAATATGTCATGATATTTTACTCTGTCACTTAAGTGTATTCATTTGTCATCTCAAGGCATAGATATCCCTGGCCCTCCAGGACCACATGGTTTTCCTGGAGTCAAAGGTCACAGGGGCCCCCCAGGACCTCCAGGAGCCATCCTTCCTGGCCCTAAAGGTCAGAGGGGCCCACCTGGTGACACAGGTATCAAATCTATTATTATCAATTGTGCATGTGCTGCATCTGTGTGTAATGGTGGAGGAGAAATGAACAGTTGGAGACAAACATTTTGAGTTTTATTTTACATTTTCAACCCAGATTTAAATATGATTTAGCTCATTTTGAGTTATTGTGTCCTCACAGCACCCCCAATCTAAGTTAAGTCAAAGGGATACAGTGATTATGTCTTACCATGCTGTAGTCTGCCATGGTCACTCAGACTGTAAAATGTTTTTGTGATTATTTTATTACACTCTATTTGCTATTTCTTGTTGTCCCTTTGTTGAGTGTGGTTACTGTTCCACTCCTATGTGTACTATATGTTCTGTGATGAGACAGTAAACTGTTCTGAATTTCTTCCCTCAGGTCTTCCCGGTTTCCCAGGCGAACCTGGTTACCCTGGCAAAGAATGCCGTATACCTTTTCCAGGACCTGACGGAGATATCGGATATGGAGGACCTCCAGGATCCCCAGGTGTGTGTGTGTGTGTGTGCGCGCTTGCCTGTTTCTGTTCATCTGTTTGTCTTCGTTTGTCTCGATTTTGGTGTGACTTCATTATACGAACAAACATTTCTGTGCAAATGGCCACGTTTGTGGATATCTTTGCCTTTTATCTATCGGTCCACAACTGGATTTTGTGATTTTAGGTCCTCCTGGGGAACCAGGTGCTCCAGGCGGCAGCATTTTATCCAAAGGAGACCCGGGCCCAGTCGGCCTCCCTGGGTTACCAGGTCGTAAGGGACATAAGGGGCTCCCAGGACCTCCTGGATCTCAAAGTTACTCTGGCATTACAGGACCAAAAGGTACATTACAATGCAAGATCACTTCCATCAGTATTAACATCCACTTGAATGTGCTCTAAATGTTGGTGAACTTTGACAGGTGAGAGAGGTCCTGCTGGTCCCAGGGGATATCCAGGACCCAAAGGTCAGAGAGGTGCCCCTGGGCCTTTTGGCCGCAAGGGTGTAACTGGCCCACGTGGAGACATAGGTGAGTGGCACTGTTGCGAAAGATATGCTCATAGTTTTATTTGCCCATAGTTTTATTTCCATTTTGCATTTTGCCTTTACTTTTGTGTGTGTGTGTGTGTGTGTGCGTGTGTGTGTGTGTGTGTGTGTGTGTGTGTGTGTGTGTGTGTGTGTGTGTGTGTGTGTGTGTGTGTGCGCGTGTATGTGAATCTTAACAAATTTTGTCAAGGGTATTATATTTACTCAACACTCCTGAAATGCTGTGCTATATGTTACTACAGTAAATCTGGCAATAAATGTACTGTATTTTTTCCAGGTGCCAAAGGTTCTCGTGGTGATTCTATTAGTGGACTCCCAGGGGTGTATATCAACGGACTCCCAGGACCACCTGGTTTCCCCGGACCTGTTGGAATCCCTGGCGATGTGGGTCCTCCTGGGACTCCAGGACGTAAAGGCAAGAGAGTCTAATGTATTCTCTGTGTATACATGCATAGATATACATATGCAGACACAGAGTTATTCCCTGTGTATGTATATGTGCTAGTGCTGTCAATCGATTAAAATATTTAATCACGGTTAATCTCATGAATAACATAGTTAACTCACGATTAATCACAAATTAATCGCACATTTTTATCTATTCTAAATGTCCCTTGAATTATCATTTTAATACTGTTATCAACATGGAAAAGTGGATAGGCTTGCTTTGTACAAATGTTTTTTAATTGAAAACAACGACGTGTAGTGTTTTATTTCACACTAACATTCTCACTTTGAGCAGTCATTCACATTTGAAGGAATCAAATCTCACACAATTTAAACTGTCAACAAACAGATGACAAAAAAAATAAATACTTGGTTACAAAAAGGCCCCTTCAACAACCCTTTCTAAGGGATCAAAACAGGGTGATACAGGATAAAGTTACAAAGTGCACATCACTGTAAACTAGGACTCAGGCTATAGTGCAGTTAAACCATGGCATGAACATAATAGCATCCATATGCCTCTGTCGGAAGCCATCCATTGTCACCTGGTTTTGACAAGGAGGCGGTGGAGAATTCGCATTTGCCGTGTTTGATGTTTCACACTTGACATCCATACAAACCGGTAGCCTACTCTTTTACAGCTAGCAAGCAGGCAAGACCAAACACGTGCCTGGGGCGTGCCTATTGTTTTGTTTCTGGTTTACAACCAGATCCTGTAGTTTTTCTTACCTTACTTGCCGTGGTCACAGCTTATAAAAAAACTACAAGTTCACTAGGTTGCAAAGACCATTAATCTCGCGATTAAACAATTGACGCCATTAAAATTGATTAAACGCAGTATTTTTGACAGCACTAATATGTGCATGTGTTTTTTTTTTATCATTCACTATTGTTTCTTTGTGTCTATGTGTATATATTTGCCCCTGTTTGTATCTGTGTGTTCCAGGACAGAAGGGTCCTGTAGGGCCTGTGGGCCCTCCTGGATCCCCAGGTCCTGCTGGTCATAATGGACCTGTTGGAGACCCAGGAGATGTTGGTCAACAAGGATTTACCGGACCTCAAGGTGAGTAATTGAAGCAGTCATGTAACAATCCCAGTCTTTATACTGTTTACTTCAGGATTAGGAATTGTAAGGAAAGGATTGTACACAAGAAACACCACAGGACTGATAACTGCCGGAGGTGTTACAGTATACTCAAATGAGACACTGAGTTTATGTAGAACGGTCACCATTAATTATGTCATTTCATGTGTCCTTCATCTCGTCCTCACTCTTGTCCCTGCTCCATGTCACCCACTTGCCACTTGTTCAACCCCTCCATCCTCCAGGTGTCCCAGGTCCACCTGGAGACCCAGGTGAGCAAGGCCATAGGGGTGTGTTGAGGTCAGGCTACCTTCTGGTTGTCCACAGCCAGTCAGTTGAGGTGCCACGGTGCCCTGATGGCAGCAGTCAGCTTTGGGTGGGCTACAGTCTTGTCTACTTGGAGGGACAAGAGAAGGCTCACACTCAAGATCTGGGTAAGGTTCAGCATAAAGTGATACATTTGTAGATGTCTTGAAAGTAGTTTATCCATCAGTGCATGAGTTTATAGGGTTAACAAAAAACCCTCCCTCCTTTTCCTGTTTCTCTTTTACCTCCTCTCCCTGTAGGCCAGGCTGGCTCCTGCCTCCCTGTTTTCTCCACCATGCCTTTCTCCTACTGCAACAAAGCTGCCTGTCACTTCTCTAGTCGCAATGACAAATCCTATTGGCTCTCCACCACCGCTCCCATTCCCATGATGCCACTCTTTGGCCAGGAGATTCGCTCCCACATCAGCCGCTGTGTGGTGTGCGAGACAGTTTCGCCTGCAGTGGCATTTCACAGCCAGGATCACGCGGTCCCTGCATGCCCGCCTGGCTGGAGGAGTCTGTGGACGGGATACTCTTTCCTCCTGGTGAGAGTGATAAAAAGTTTGATTGTGTGTATGAAAGGAAAAAGCCATGAACTTACCGAACTTCTGCCTTTCTCTCTTTAGCACACAGGGGCAGGTGATGAAGGTGGTGGCCAGTCTCTGACTTCTTCTGGTAGCTGTCTTAAGGACTTCCGGACTCACCCCTTCATAGAGTGCCAGGGTGCGCGTGGTTCCTGTCACTACTTTGCCAACCTCTACAGTTTTTGGCTGACTACTATTAGTCAGACAGAGCAGTTTGTCATCCCAAGGCCTGGCACCATCAAGGCAGCCGACCGCCAGCGCAGCCAGGCCAGTCAGTGTCATGTTTGCCTCAGACAAAAATAAAGGACACATTTAGTTGTAACCTTTGACCCTTTCAAGCCAATCATTTTCTAATTACTACTCAGGGTTGTAACAGTTATTTGGTATTTCATGGCAGAAAAGTGTCGCTTTGCAAGCTTTACACTGTTACCTTTATCTGAGTAACTTTTTTTTTACAATCTTGCTGTCACTGTTTTGACTCTTTTGTCTGTCATTATTTTAAATGAGGTGCTATTTCTAATGGTGAAAATGTTTGATAATTGATCATCTTGCTGCTGTACCTTGAGATTTTGTAATAATCCACTTTTTAAGAGTAGTGTTGAAATCCTGACTAAATCATCCTTAAGAAGGAATATTAAGCTGCAGTCCTCAATTAAAATGTTCAAAAACACCATGAGTCATTCAGAGTTCAATAACTACTGCATTTGGTAAAAACAACAGCCCACATGCAAAAATCCCAAGACAGGAGAAAATGAATAATTTTAACAGTATACAGTTTTCCATAGCGGGTTTCAAGTTCATATTTATTTATTTCTCTCAACAGAACCCAAGTGACAATCAGAATACAGTACTTTTTTCCTCAAACATGTTTTTTCCTTTTCTTTTTTATAACGCAAAACAAGAGAACACTCAGTGCAATAAGACAGAGGACTCTGACAGTGCGGTGCTCTCTCTACCTTTTCACAGTGCACGTTTATACACACAAAAAGATTGTACATCATCATTATTACATTTCCAACCTTCACCCCCAACGTCATGGACAGGGCAAAGTGAATGTCTTAAAACAATCATTTTTAAAGATTCAACTTGCATACAGTGCAGCTTGGCACACACACACGCACACTCACAGCTCTCTCCCTCACACTCACACACACACACACACACACACGCACACACAGGTACACACAGAGGGACCTCTGTAGCATTGATTCTCACCAGTGAAGGGGTACTGCGCTTGCACTCCACTCCGAGGGCTAGCTCATTCGTCAAACCCATACTATTTTGGCAATGTCAACATTGCATTTTAATGTGCTAAAGAGAACCAATTTAGATGATGTAAGTAGGAGGTTGAGGTAGAGGGAGAGAGCAGGGGGAGAGGGACATGTATGCAATCAGCCTGATTAAATGTAATGAATATGATTGGTAGTGCATTATTTTTATTTATTTATTTATTTTTTTTCAAACAAAGCCTCAAAGATTTATAGGCCCTTGTGCAACCCCTGTCTGCTTGACCGGGTAGAGCTGTAGCCATGTTATAGGTCCTTCATCGATTTGATCTCTAAAATGGTTGCCAGCCAATTGAATTGGGAATATTGTCAGAGACAACCAATCGCAGATGACTGCATGTCACACACAGCCAGCCTCCTGAGGCTTTACCTCCCCGCCAATAAATTAAAACTCGCATGGCACAGCTACCTTTAACATTTTCAAAAATATATATATAAGCATAATCTTGAAAGTTATTTCTTAAGCAAGTGCATATGGCTATTATAATCTGCAGTAAAATTAAGAAATGTTCTAAAAGCTCAGGTGTTGATTGTACGGGCTGGTCGTTGGCATCAAGTATTTACACTGTGTCGTGGTGCTTGCAGTGTGCATGGCAAAGTAAGGGCGCTGGTACTTGCCAGCTATTGCCACCAATCCCATTTCAAATAACCAACCGTCCAAAGTGCAACCACACCCATATCTCACTTGAACAGGCTTTGGCTGGTTTTGGAAATTATACTGTTAATAATGTATGTTCTAATTTACTACCTCCCCAACCCACCCTCATAGTGTATCTTAGAAAACAGCAGAAACATTTCACACTTTCTCCGTCCTCTACAACATGCCAGCCAACAGGTTTTCCTATGACACGATTCGCCTGCTTCAAAAGGCTTTGACGTAGTGACTACACAGCTTCTTACTGTAATATACAAACTGAAGCACACAAAGTTTCCTGTTTCTGTTCTAGGACCGACTGTTGTACATTCTAGAACATAGTGGACCAGGCATGGAGGGCGCTGGAATCTAAAGCATGTTGACGTTAACTCCTCAACTTACAATACAACAGTGAAAATGTAAAGTATATATAGACAGAATTGAATAGTCCATTCATTTTAGTGCTTTGGAGCACAAAAAAAAAGAGCTGGGCATAAGAAAATTATGCTACTACAGTACAAGTATTGATAGATTATGCTTTCAAATGTAAAAGAACCAAAACAAAAATAACATAAAAACAAACATTAGATTGCATCTACATCTACTATACATCATTTAAGCTGCTTTTTAATCCCCATCTCATTTAGAAAATATCTATTCATCAAATATCTATTCTACTAATTATATTACAAGAATCCAATCACAGGAAATAGAAAAATATCAAATATCACCAGTGATGATAAGAAAACATGACAACCTGAACGAGCAGAAATATTGCTATGGTAACTACCATTGTCCTTTGACATCAGCGAGTATCATCCCCCCGGTGCTCTCATTGGCTGTCCTGACGCCCCTGATGTTGCAGGGAAGAGTCAGGAAAGAGGGAGTGGGTAATTGGGGGTTGTGTGGCAGGGAGGTGTTAAGTGTGTTGTTACTGTCAGATGGCTGTATCCCAGAACACAGTCGTCTGTGTGGGGTAAGGGGGAGGACGGATCTTTTTGGCCCCGCTGCTTTTCCCCCAGCCCGGGAGGACAGACGCGCTCTCCTGCTTGCACTGACTACGCTCCTGGTGCCTGTCCTCGTTCCTGTCTGGAGGAGGAGGCCTCTCCAGAGATCTCTGAAGGTGCGGGTGTTGCCTGGAGCGGATCTCCATGCAGAGGGTGCGCTTCCTCTCGATCTGTTCCAGCATGGTGGTGTCTCCACAGATCCATGGCATCTGGGGCATCTGCGGGGCAGAGTCAGTGCACTGAGTGAGGGGAAAGCAGCTTGACTTCAAAGTTAGCTGCACACTTTAAAGCCCATGAAACGTAACTGTCATAAGATTCTGATTTAAACCTTGTTAAAATCAGCTAAAACAATTACTGAAAAGTCTGTGGAGAAACTGAGTTCTAACTTGTGTGTTCATGTTCCAAACATTACTTATAGTAAGACACTGATTAACAGGTGAAAAATATAAGTAAAGAAAAACAAATCTGCATACCTGACTTTGTTGTGTCTCTGCTGCTCTCCTTTGTGGAGTTCCCATTGGGGAGGGGTTAGCAGGCATAGAAGGCGAGCGGCCATACTTAGATGCTGCTTTCAGATCTACAAAGGGAGGAAAAATCACATATTCTGTCATATGTAACAATTGATGAAAGCACTTTACTCTTTTATGAATTTGAGGCCTTAAACCTCACCATTTCCTGTTCCCACGGTCATTGGTGGGCTTCCAGACGATCTCCCGTGATGAGTAGGTGTTGTGGTGGATGAATGCTGCCCTGACTGTGTGCTGCCATTCTTCTCTTGTGCTTTTGATTGGTCCGTGCTGTAATTCCCTCTGTTATCTCGTCTGGGCGTGCCGTCCGATCGGTGTCCCCGTTCTTTATTATCACACCTATACTCCATCGCAGAAGGGCTCTTTGTGCTCTTGACATCATAATGATGCTGCTCTGAGCCATTCAGGCTTCTGTCCTTGCTGTCCCGTCTCGCTTCGAGTCCAGTTCTGCTCAGATCTTTGCTGTCCTGTCTGGGCAGGGGAGGAGGAGGGACATCTCCGTTGTGGCAGATCCGATCTCTCCCCTCGTGCTTGGCTTCAGAGCTGTAGCCAACCCTGTCCTTGCTGTTGCTGCCTCTGGATGTTTCTTGTCGGGGCAGGATCTCAGGTGGCTGGTCTATTCTACCTTCATGTCTATACTCCATGTCATTCCTTCCTCTCTCTTTGCTGTCCTGTCGGGGTAACATATCAGGACGATGGTCTTTGCTCTCGTGCCTATATTCTACTCCAGTTCTAGCTCTGTCTTTGCTCTCCTGGCGGGGTAGAAGCTCAGGCGGTCTGTCTCTGCTTTCATGCTTTGAGTCCACACCGTTCCTGGCTCTCTCTTTACTATCCTGTCGTGGTAAGAGTTCAGGTGGCTGATCCAGCAGTCTCTCTCTGCTTTCATGTCTACAGTCTACACCGTTTCTCGCCCTTTCCTTGCTGTCTTGTCTCGGTAACAGCTCAGGTGGCTGATCTAGCAATCTCTCTCTGTCTTTGCTGTCCTGTCTCAGCAAAGACTCCATTCCATGTCCCCCACTCCGATCTTTGCTGTCTCTCCTCGGCATAAGGTCACCATTGCTAATCCCTCTGTCCTTGGAGTCTCTCCTCATCAATGGGATGGGCTCTACACTGCTGCAGCCCTGGTCCCTGCTGTCCCTGCGAACAGGTGGTGCATCTACACCGCTACAAGTACGGTCTTTACTGTTACGTCTGTGGGACATCGGCTCCAGATTGCTGCTCCCCCTTTCTTTGTCTTTGTCTTTGTCTTTGTCTTTGTCTCTGTCTCTCCGGTGAGAGGACTCTTTGCTGTGGCGATCCTTGGACTCTCGCTTGGACTCCTTGCTGTGACTGTGGCGCTCCTTGCCTTCACGCTTGGACTCGCTGTGAGACTTACTTTTGGACTCAGCTGTAAAAGTACAGGGAAAAAAATCATAGAATGAAGACTTAAAAGGTTGTAGCATCCAAGCTTATTGTGCTGTAGTTATTAATATGTGAAAAAATGGCTCATAACTAGCTAAGTACATAATGCATTTGTTCAAACATGGTAGTAAATTGGATTCATTGTTTAAATATAAATTGTCAGTTACATATTTGTGAAAAGAAAATGCATACACAATACTGCTTGTCTGTTTCTGCACTACCATAATTTATCCTCTAGGTGTCACTCACTACTCACTGCTACTCTGATGCAGCTGCAGTAAACGACTGGAGTGTGATAATTCCATATGTGGGCTAACAGGCATTACACTTGTGTTCATCTTCATCATGGTGGCATGCTGTCATTAACTTCTGCATTTATACTAAATATTGTGTGTTTTCACTGTACTTTTTCTTCTCCTTAAAATCTACAGTGCCTGACAGTACCATAAAATGACCATGGTAACCAATACAGAACATACTCTAAAACATGAACCACTAGCATCGGATTTCTCTGTGTTTATCTCTCCAATTTCTTCATGCACAGCTACATTGTTTCCTCTGACTGCTCATTAGCATGTATACACACAATATGGTTGTGCATAGCAAATGCTAACAGGGAACTGTATGTATGTCACTGACTCAGTGCTCAGTAAAGACGTATACGTAATAGCAATAGACGTAATAGATCATCATTGCACAAATAAAAAAAAATGCATGTGCATGATTGATTTCCATATAGACTGTGCCTCTATATAGTTTCTATATGGGCTTTAACATACAGTACCCTGCACAAGCGTCCCCCGTTATGGCCATCCCTTCTGATGTCATGCGTCACACATGGCTTTATATAGTGTGTGTGCATGCATGCATGCATGCATGCATGTGTGTATATATGAGAGGGAGTGTGGCGATTAACCGGTTGGTAAGTGGGTCAGACTAGCTGTTGCTGCCTCAGAAAGGGAAAAAGAAAAAAAAAATTAACCTCCATTCATTGTGTTAGGTGTGTGCTTGTTACACCGTGTGTGCTTACAGAGCAACACACACACAACCTGTCAGCCCATGTGGTGCTTGTACACAGGTGTTAGGATAAAAAAAAACACAGAATTTTAAAAGATCTGTCAGCGCAGCCCACCTCTGATGTATAGAAAGCATATGCGCACTGTTTACTGACCAGACGGGGCAAGAAAACAAAATACTATCAAAGGGGCACTGGTAAGAGATCACAGGGAATTCCTGGCACCTGAATGCAGCATCTGACGATCTAACATCACTTAATATAAACCAGGAATATATTCAAGACAATGCATAGAAATCATTGGACTGAACAGCAAATGTGTACCCACTATCCCCATCTGCACAGCTGCCACAGCAATGCCATTGGTTTAATCGTGAGTAGAGTATCAGCTGATTGGATAGAAAAGAGAATCTGAAATCCACTGATCAGGTGTAGATTTGAGTTCAGAGTCGCAGCTATTTCCCATCAGGAGCTCATTGCTCCGTTGTAGACCGGCATGCCCTGAGCTGTGATTGGCTGCAGTACCCATGGGGAGGGAATCTGCAAATAAGAAACAGGGATTTCTCCTCCTTCCACTGTTGCTATGTTGTAGTTGCTAAGAGCGTTGAGTAAGGACGGATGCATGGACTCTGTGATTCATTCTATGATTTATGAATTATGTTCAAATGCACGTGAATAAATCTGTGTTTTGGAGCTTTTAATTAGTTCAATTTTTGAAATGATTTCCCATTGTGCAGCACAGATCTGAAGAGGAAGTAGCAATGGAGTTATATGCAAACTATAGGCTTAAATGTCAGACCTCGCTCTAAATCATTAGATACTGCATTAATTTATTAGTGACCCTTTTCAAATAATGCATGACATGCCTCTACATGAACTCCAGTATCCTTCATGCATTTATGAAACATCCTCTTGCTTATTTAGTTAAGGTTTAATGCCTGCAGTCATCAATCTTTCATTCATTTACATTGCATTAGATTTAAAAATATTCAGGCTTCACATGGCTATTTTAACACAAAGATAATAGCTGCATTATGCATGAGAACGAGAATGTTAATTTATGACTGACTGACTGATAATGCTGCTGGCACCAGACTCGCCATATGGCGCCATATGATTATGTGAGTATAAGTGATTTAGTGTTTTTACATCCGTTCTGCAAACTTCAAGCACCTTGTGCGCTCATATTATTATGAGCAAACTGTTTTCCTTCACAGTTGCTTTAATTTTGGCAGAACCTTGAGTGTTTGCATGGCTATCTGTATTTAAACATGATGTTTACATATTTAAAAGTAATGCTGCCTGATGGACTAATGCCATGAGTAGGTTTGAGGGGCCTGCTGTCCGTTTTAGTCTCTAATCCCCTCAGATTAAATCATACGATCTGTATCAGACTTGGCTCGCTAGGCCTAGATTAAACAAATGGGAGGCTACAGAGAGTGCCACAAACACCATGCATGGTACTGTAAAAGTGATGCATTCCCTGCACAGCCTCCTAATTTAGCATGGTTAAACATGATAACCCATAGATAGGACATTAGATTACTGATTAGCGAACTGAAGACTTCTTATTTCAGAGTTTACTACAGACAAAGCAGTGAGACACTGACACTGTCCATGTCATCCATAGACACTCGGGGTGTTAATCCTGCTCTCTTGTTTGTTATTATGAGACTCTTCCCTGCAACATGAGATGTGCAACTCCTTTCAAGTGTCTCTCTCATGTATGTATGTATCTTCTCTCAAAATGAAGATACATACATACATGGTAAGATTCTTAAAAGGAGACGCAGCTATAAGGTTTCTATGATCTTCCGGAATCAGTGGAACATAAATATGAGGATGTGTTTGTCCTCTTTGCTTCATTCAAAAATGATCAGACAAATGTGTGAAATGACTCACTCTCTCCAGGCTCTTTAGACTTCCTGCCACTGGAATTCTTCTTCAGCATGTTCCTGCCAGTGGTGAACAGGTTGGTTAGTTCGTCCAGTGGGCTGGTTGGCGTCCGTGAACGCCCTGTTGACACGTTCTGCATAGAGCCGTGGAGTCGACCCATGCCGTCTTGGGGCGGCGAGCCTTTGCCGTGAGGGGTGGCAGAGGCGCTTCGTGGCAGACCCCCAGGGAATGGCATTGGAGCATCAAAGGGAGGTGTGCGCATGAGGCTGAGAGGGGTGAGACAGCGGCCCATGCTGACTGGCGATGGGCAAGCGGAGTGACTGCGCTGGTAGGAGGATGAGGAGGAGGATTTGTAGAGGGTGCAGGGTAGAGGAGGTGCAGAGGAGCGGCCAGATACGGTGAGGGTTGGGGTGGCAGTGAGCTCCCTGCGGATGTGTGCAGAGGAGGGTGGCTCGGAGGAGGATGTTGGGGATTTGCTGTAGGATTGGTTCTCTAGCATGGGCAATTTGGCTACATCTAGAGGGGTGAGGGGAGACTCGTCTGAGTTGGGCGAGCACTGGGCCGGCGCTGGTGGGAACACCAGCAGCGGAGGCCGATGGGTGAGTAAATTGGGAAAGGGTGCAGGAATGTCACAGAGGGGAATGTTTCGTGGTGTGGAGCAACGACTGAGAGGTTCAGGGTCATAAGGTGCCGGGGTGGGGCACGCGGAACGACAACCCACAGGGTCAGTGCGGTACTCCATATCATCCAGAGCTGGGTACTTCATCTCCTCGTACACAGACTCTCCTGGCTCCTCATCCTCGCTCTTCAGGGGCTCTCGCGCTCCGACATCAATCCCGCCCATCTCTATGTAGACAGGTTCGTCTTCACAGTCGTCCGTAGGGCTCTCATCACTCTGTGGAGGCGAGGGGTTGCGTTCGCAGGGGGAGGTGACATGGTGGAGAGGTTTGGAGGGGCAAATCCCGCTGCCTCCGTGGCTCTTGATGTAGGACTCATCGAAGGAAACACTCAGCTGTGTGTTGGGGTTCCTCTTAGGCTTGGGTGGTGGCACCCTCTTACAGTCCTCACTGCATCCTTGAGCTGCTAAACGATAGAGAGAAAGAAAGTCTAAGCACTCAAATTCACTGGACACATTCACAAGCATGACCCCAGAACACACAAGTATGGAGGATATTATTCGTTTTCGGGTTTATACGTTTGTTGACTATACTTTTTTGTGATGTGAGACCACTATTCCCATGACCCTTTCGTTGCTGCTTTCTGCTATCATACACAATGCAATGCTGCATTTGACAAAAATCTATTTTCATTAATAATTGAGTGAATCATTGTCATTACCATAAAGCCTACTGCAGTTCTGTGGGTCAGATGTAGGTCAAAATGTATAGTTGTGAGTAATATCTTGAGTCAGATATCCGGCGATAGTTGAGGCATATGCATGTTTCTAGGTCACATATACGGCAGAGGAGCAGTATGTGAGTACAGTATGTGGGTCACACACACGCTGTGGAGCTTCCTTCTGATAGTGGTGACGTAGCATTGCAGTGTGAATCTCTTTAGATGGTGCAGTGAGGCTATGATACAGTGTTCATGTTGAATAGATACTACTGTGCAGCGCAGCCCTAATTCTACAACCACAACACCAAAAACAGTTGAGACACTGTGTAAAATGCCAACAAAAACAGAACGCAATCATTTGCAAACAAACTGTGTTTACTGGCAACAGATTCACCAACTGTACCTAAGCCCATGTAGTCATATTCTTTATATCATGTGTTTCACAAAGTGGTGAACCTTGCTCCGTTCTTGCTTGTGATCGACTGAGCCTTTCACAGTCAATCATGATCATGATTCTATCACCTGTTACCAGTGAACCTGTTTACCTGTGGAATGTTCCGAACAGGTGTTTTTGGAGCATTCCACATCTTCGCCAGTTGTTTGTTGCTCCCCTCTCAGCCTGTTTAAAATGTGTTGCTGGCATCAAATTCAGAATAAGCACATATTTACAAAAAGAAGTTGATGAGGTAAAACATTAAATTTATTGTCTTTGTGCTGTTTTCATTTGAGTTAATGTCAAAGAGGATTAGCAGATTATCACATCCTGTTTTACTGAAGTTTTACACTATGTGAAAACTTTTTTGGAATCAGGGTTGCAGTTGACTCACAGTTGACAGTGCTCTACGTGCACAGTGGATTTCTAGGTCAGACATGGATAGGAGTGTCCCTTTCTCTGATGGGTAGGTGGGAGATAAGTGTAGTTAAGAGCCGGACCATGTCTGAAATCTTCAAACTGCAGATTTTACACCTTTAATAATTCAGATGCCAGATGGCCCAGACACACGCATACTTCCCGTAACTGTATGACTCACCACCAACAGTACATGCAGACACGCACGCACACATACGGCACATGCCTACACATTCAGAGGAAATTAGGACAGGCACGTACACATTTTATACCACACATCCTCACAATCTAGGAAGTCAAGTCAAGTCAAGAAAATCTGAACATTGAATGCAGTTTTGCACTGGTATTTTGCACGCCATGCATTTATCCAAGTTGATGTTGATGATGCTTATTTAAACTGAGGACCCACATTTTCCCCTTGTTACCACTAATTAATAAGCTGTTAATAGAAGAATTGGTTCAACCCAGATGTGTTCCTGGTATGTGTTAATTTGGGCTGACATGACGCTCACATTCTGCCTGTCTTTGTGTGAGCCTGTGCATACGTGCGTGTGCGTACAGTAAAGTGCACACAGTGGTGGAACTGCAATCACCACATGCATTGTAAGACGAACAGGTTTGCACAGTGGATCTTGAGATCTGTTTCAGCACTGAGGATGAATCCATCCCTTCAAACATCTCGTACTCCCGATCCCTTCTCTTCCCCTCTCTTTTGCTCCCTCTCCTCCCCCTCCCCCTGTAGCGGATGTGTTTACCCGCAACCCCCTCCCCCCTCCCTCTCCTCCTGGGGAAAACGAATCTAGGTCAATCGCTCCTCCTGAATGAATTCTACTCTGACAAGCTCCTCCCCTTCCCGCTACAGCGCCAGCTACAGAGCACGCAACCCTCCCCTCAGCCAGGGACACCCCCACACTCTCGCTGCGATTGGCTCGCGCGCCTCAGACTTCAGCACTTCTAGAGCCCCATTGGCTCGAGCTGCTCAGTGATTCTGTGATTGGCTGGGCTGCAGGGGGTCTTGTTTCTGTGGGATGGTTGCCGTGGTGCCCAGGAAGATCTGTGTGCACATAGAGAGATCCCCACCAATCTGAGGCAGGCTGGGCGACTCCCTTAACCTCACGTTGGCAACGAAGCATCCAAACTGAAATGGAGTCACAGCTTCCTGCAACCTCAAAATCTTTTTGCTCTGGCCACCTCCTGCCTCAAAGACTATTATCATACTCTAAATGTCTGTTTAATTTTGCAGTGCTTGTTAGTTCCTTCTCTGTGCTCAGCACCTGTGCTGTGGCTGATTTTTTTTCTACAAAAAACTGCTGAACTTTGTGTATTGTGCATGTGCTACAGCAGGGATTGTATCTGTGACTGAGTTGATGTACTAGAATTATGCCCTCTTTTTTTATCCATGGCCAAGCAAACATGTTGTGTTTGTTTATTTTGCACCAGAAAAATGTGGAATTGCAACAGGATGCTTCTACTGGATCTTGATCAAGGCTTCTCTAAACATTGGCCTTGCCAGTTTTAACTGGAAAGAAAACTGTTTGGCCTTTATTGGTAATTTGCCTTGCAGAAATATTAAAGTATGCCACTTCTAAATGAGGTTACAGGACTGTCAAGGCCTTTCTGCCTTCTTTATGTGCTCTCAGAACAGCTTTGACGATTAACTGTGTGACCAATAACCTTCTGTAACCAGCACTTTCTGCTGACAATGCACTGCACTTCTTCTTTTACTCTTCAAGATTTCTCAAAATAGTATTGCTATTGAATTCAAGAATAAAAAGAAGCTGCCAAGGCCTCAAAGTGCAGCTATTACAAAGCACAACATGATTCAGAAGGCATTATTTTCCAAAGCACAGAACTTTGAAACAGCACAAAAATATACCACTCATTCATGTGCATCACATTATGATATTCTCACTCTTGGCTCAAGATGTTAGTGCATGATTCTGAATGTCACAGTATCTGATCTATCTGTGGGGCAAGGGAAAACATGTCAACAACCTGTATATACTTTATCTGACAGTGACAGAAAGTACAAGAGAACAACAAAAAATTACAACGTGTCCTTAATCTCTACAACCTTTGTTCATACATTTTGGCATCCGCAATTGCACTAGCCTGTGTACTTAATTATACTGGAATATGTATACACTGGTCCACTATCATTCAAACACGAGTGTTTTTTCCTCACACAACAGGCAGTATGTGCACAACCAGTCACTGCAGTGCAGCTCATGCAACCCAAATGTTTTAACCTTGTTTTAACCCCATTCCACTTATAGCTCATTATTTTTTTTTCATCAATTGCCCACTCTGTTGCTTAGTAAGTATGCAGTGAATAGCTAGAAGTCATGTCATTGCAGGAGAAACAGTGCTGAGGAGGGCACTGCGGAAAGCAGCTATATATAGTGCAGCAGTTTGGTGTGAAGTGCCACCACCACTCACCATCACATCTCTCCCCACGGCAGGTGGACATGGGACTATGGTCCACCGCCTCAGACGACATACTCAGCTTGGTGGCCGGGTCCCTCCTGGGCTTGGGTGGGGGCTGCTTCCTAGAGGTCGGGCTTCCTACTTCCTCCTCTCCTCCGCCCCCACTGTTCCCACCGCCGACCGAGTGAAGGGACTGGGAGCGTACGGAGAAGCCCTGCCCACAGGCAAGGGCATGCGGGTGGGGCATGGGCATGCGTTCCTGGGGGTCTGGCATGGTAATGGAGCCCATACGTAAGTGCTTGCCTTCAGTTGCAATGTCCTCACCCGTCCTAAAACAGAAAGGAAGCGAGAGACAGAGCATAGAGAGGTCAGGGGAACAGAAATATCCATGTAAATATCAATGACTAATGATCTAAGGTATGAAGTATCATATCAGCTTGCATCGCTGGACAAAAATCTTGCATCCCACATCATCCCTTGGAAGCTGCTCCTGTCAGATGACAGCAAAAATAACACATACGGAGTGAACATACAGAATGGCATGTCTCCATTTGTGTGGGCATATGTGTGTGTTTGTGTGTGTGTGTGTGCATTTCACTCTGTGCAAGTGGCTCAAATGATGACAGCGCCAAGTTAACAATAACAGACATGTCAGTGCCACTTAAAACAGGGTCTCTTCCAGGGCAAAGCATTGATTTGAGTTTAACCCTGGATATGACCGATGCTGCTCACACAAGCACACACATAATGACACCATGCCTGTACACAATCAATCCCTATAAATGGATGATTGGCCTGAATGGAGCGTTAATGATGTCTGAGTGTCGTGTGGTAATGGGGGAAAGGAGGACTGTGTGTGTGTGTGTGGAAGTGTATTACTCGTGTTGTGGGGACAGAAATCTGACACAGTCGCACTGTGAGGGCTCATTGTCCTTATGGGGACAAAATGCAAGTCCCCTTAATGTAAATCATTAAATTTTAGACTGAAGACTTGGGTTAAAGTTAGGGTAAGGTTATGGGTGAGGTAAGACTCCAGGAAATGAATGTAAGTTAATGTAATGTCCTCTGACGATGAAACAGGACTGCGTGTATGTGTGTGTGTGTATCACAGAGTAAATGAGTTCAAGATGGAAAGAAAAAAGATATGATACATTTGCAGCATATACACACTTGATCTCTGCTGCTGATCATTTGTTCTCATATCAGAGTCACAACTAAGCTTCACGTCCGAGATTTGTGTAAACAAATGACATGAAGCAGGATGAATTTGCATGTGTGTGTCTTCGCAAATCTCTATTTTGTGTCAGTGCATGCATGCATGTGTGTGTGTGAGCCCTCAGTGTGTGACTTTGCTGACTCTGACTCCCTCCAGGCCAGCTGCTGAACAGAAGGTGCTTGGTGGGGTGGGTTCATTGGTCAGGGGCTTAACTTTGCCTAGCGACAGGGTACCCATACAAACCAGACACAAAACCAGCTGCTGCCGCACAACAATAATAAAGCACACGTGTGCATCATGTGCATATCATAACCACATCACATTTTGACTAAAGATGAGAGTGTTGGTACGAGAGAAAGACGCAGGAGGCAACCTGTGGAGCCAAACTGCCAATGTTATATTAAAGAAAAAAATAACAGGTAGTAGATATTAATGCATATTCTGTACAAGAATATTAATCATTCATGTTTGGGTGAAAATATCTCAAAAATCAAAGTACAAAATCAGTACAAATCAAAATCAAAATCAAAGTACAAAGTACAAAATCATCATCCATGGCATTCAGCCAGAGGTGTCAGCACCACAGTACAAACAACCTCTCCCTCTCATATGTTTTGGGTGTGCTTCTGCTGTGACTATGTGCCCGCACATGCATGTACATGGCTTGTGTGCGTGTGTGTGGGTGGGTGGGTCTGACTGGAGTAGTGGTGACTGGATTATTTATAGGATATTTGCCCAGTGATTGGCTAGAGGACAGACCACAGGTGCACTTGGACCAGTTGGATTTGACTTGTCGTTGGGCAGCTCTGGTTCTCTCACTGTGACGCCATGCGACAGGAAAAACAACATCACAGAAACAAACAAAACACAAATGGAGATCTTGAGGGAAAAAGAAATAGAAAAAAGGATATGTGAGAATGCGTGCATGTGTGCACAAAGGGTAAAGCAGAGAAGCAAAGCAGCCGTTTGGAATTTGCAAGCGTATGTAAATATAAGTAAATGTAAGTGTTGTAAATGTGTAATTGTTTTGTGTGTGTGTGTGTGCGCGTGTCTGTTTGAATACGCTTGCATGTTTAAGTAAATCTGTGGGCATCTGCGTATGTGTGTACGTGTGCATGTGTGTATGACTGTGTGGATAACTTCTTCTGATGAAATACTATAAAAGACACCCTGAGTGAAATAGCAGCAGGCAGGAAGACCCGCCTCACTCAAACCTCATGTGCTGATCTGATTGGCCTATGGCTGCTCCAGCTGTCACCAGGCAGAACACATCTCCTGCAACTGAGCTCACACTTAATCTCTCTCTCTCAGGTTTTTTTTTCTCCCCCTCACTCTTAAACACATTTGCTCTAACAAGCTCTTTCACCCTCATACAACCACACAGGCCATTTGTTCTTCCCTGCCCTTTCTCACACACTAACATATTCTATTTTCCTGCCGTTCGTGTCCACACACGACCGCACATGTACACGAGCACACATGGACATGCTTGCGCACATGCATTTCCAAGCAGGCACACATGAATCCTCACACTCTCTCTCACTCTCAGTCAGTTACTGTAAAAATGGGTCGTCTCATTGACCTACTTATAGCCTCATGAAAAATCCAGTTATTTTTTAGACTTTTCCTCCAGTGACTGTGTATTAATATTTTAGCTATAGCAACAGCTGAGAGACAGTGGAAGGCTGGCAGGACAGTAGATGCCACTTTCCTCAGGCATCGTCCTGTCCCATTCACCAAGTTACTGTACAGGGCTGCATCAGACTGTTACTAAGAATGGAAGCAGGGGGGTTTTGCTGGCAAGTGATAAAAGACAGTCCAGCATAGATTTCTGCTGCAACTGACGTATAAAGTTGAACTCTAAGTCACCCTTCATCATGCAAGTGATATTCAGCACACCCACTGTACAATGCACTGACAATCACAGTGGCAATGACAATCAGTGCAGCTCTTTTTGAATCACACGACCCTTTGACAGAAATGTGGCAGGGTTCAAAGTGTTCCTGAATAAATCAGTTAAGAGGAACCACATCTGGTCACATACGAATGCTCATCCTCCGAAACCACATCAACATAATCATCTGATGCACAGCTAAAACTCTCAACAGCTGCTAAATACTTTTGTACCGTGTTAGACAGACGGACTGGACACAAATGAATTTTAGACTCCATGACACTGGGTGGCATTTCCCATGAGCCTTTTCACTGTAAACTGAGATTTGTGCAGCTTGGTGCATCTTTGGATTTTTGATCATCAAAGTGGAAAATAAGTGTTTCTTTATGGGTGTTTTCTCAGATAGAATATGCATCCACTTGATGTCCTCTTGAATATAAAAAAAATCATAAATGGTAATAAGTGATGCTATTCAATGTTAGAGAATCTCTTGGTGTCACTTCATATTCTGAAGCTCTCAGTTTTTCTGGGAACACAGATGTCCACGTCTTAGCCTCATCACGTTCCAAACTCCTCTGCGATGTTCCATCATTGTCCCGCTCTGTGACTCCGCTCACTATTCTACCCCACAACACAAGCACGCCATATCCACGTGTTCGTCACGTTTTGAGTGCGTGCTTCTTATTCGCTCAAGTTTCGGGATGCCATGCAGCGCCGATGCTCTGCTCAGTGGCACTGCTTGCTCATCACAACATGTGAAACACGGTGCAGCGGCACATGTGAATGATCTCTAATGAGGTCGATCAAGAAAAAAGAATTTTCTCAACTTCGGATGCTATTACGATAATACAGCTTTCAACACAAAAGGAATTATTAGACATATGTGAGCCATCATATAACCAGAAGTCTCTTAACATGTCTCACATACTTTCTGTCACAGCCCGCCCCACTCCTTCATAATTCTAAATGCTCTCCATCTCAGAAGTGGAGCAGCGATGACCTCCATCCAAGGACAAGTCCCAAATAAGTCTAAAAGTGAAAAATTAATTATCCTCTGTAGATCGTGGGGTGCACCAGCCCACACTGGCAACCCCCAAAATATGGCAACCTGCCATTGCCACAGGGACCCTCTGGCCACTTGTCCCAATTCCTTACAACCTCTTCCTGAAAAGAACCCAGTGACATCCTTGTATTTACAGAGCAGAACCCCAATGGTGTGCTGCTGCACACATATGCCCGCTTTGTCAATGAGTTTTTTCTTTAACTGAAGCACTTTTTTTTTCTTCCTACCTCCTTATGGCTTCCTCCTGTTTTCTCTTCTTGTCGTTTTTCTCCTGCAGGAATGTCCTATTTCTCTCATTCCTGGCGTGATCCAAGTTTTGAGCTACCAGGCCGTTGTAGGCTCTCAGCCCATTCTCCTCAACATAC
The DNA here is from genome assembly GCF_039877785.1 of Chaetodon trifascialis. NCBI lineage: Eukaryota > Metazoa > Chordata > Actinopteri > Chaetodontiformes > Chaetodontidae > Chaetodon > Chaetodon trifascialis. The sequence continues at coordinate 13,697,010 of NC_092066.1, forward strand.
TGGAAAAAGCGGAGAGTTTCCTCTTCTTTGGAGCTCATCATTCTTCAAGTGTTTCCACAGCATTCTGATAAACACATAAAGAAAATGTTAGTGACAACTGTCAAATTCCAAAATACTACTACAGAATATGAGCACGGTTTGAATGCAAAACAAGCATGCAGTTATGTCAGTGATCATTCTCTCAACCTTCATTTTTCAAGGTCAGCCTTGATGAGATGAAAACCGATGAGGATAAGATTGCATCAATGCCATAGTAATGTCACACAGCCGAGTTCGTGTGATGTTGCTATTGTTTTTAATGTTCCTGACTGTTCCTGTCAAGTTCATGGCCTATGAAAGATTCATAGACTTGCATCATGCCTGTGTCCACAAGACTAAACATCTTCCCTGGAGTGTTGCTTTTATTCACTGCCCACACATACACACACGCGAAAGCTCACATGCACATGTAAATATGCAGTTAAGGGAGTTACCATCTAGCTGCTGTTGCTCATAACCTTCACTTTTGAGAGTTTCAGTTGTCTTATGGGCTGTGGATCAGTAGCAGCTGCTCGTTTTCTCAGTTGGGTTTGCACATTTTCTGGCTGAAATTATTGGCTGTAACCAAGTGAGTCTCTGAATGAAACTGAAAAAGGACTTTCATCTTCTGCAGTTGTAATATGTGCCGGGCTCAGATGTGAAAATATTGTACTCCTGGGACCAGCCGCACAGATTAAATGAAGCAGTCTTACTAGACTGTGATGCATGGTTTTGCATATGCGGATATCAGCATCAATCTTGTGTTTAAGATCTAAAAATAATCTCCTTTTGAGTTGATCCTTGCTGCTTTTTGATTCTGTAAAAAGACTATTACTGACAGCATCACTGTCATATAAAAGAGTGTGGATGGTGCTGTGAGGAAAAGCCTCTTCAATGAAACAACCACATTGGTGCAACCATACAATGATTCACTCCTTCTAAATAGGAATCATGTGAAAACAGCAATGTTTGCCGCCACTTTGACATTGAGCAGCAAATGGTGCGATTCACTGTGCATGCATGTACAGTATTTGCCTGAAAACATGTGCAACTGCATGCAACATGGTATATACTATGTGCAACAGCCGAATGTGAATTTGGAGTGGCCAGTGGTGGAAGAGAAGAAGACAGTGCACGCTTTTATGTAGGTCAATGTTTTCAGATCGGCCTAAGACTCATGCTTGTTTACGTGTGAGAGAAGCACTGAGTGTGAGTGTGCGTGGGGAGGGGGAGGGGGCTTGTGATGACTGTATGTATGTTTGTGTGTGTAGGCCGGCAAGGGCAGCAAGGGGGTGGGGGGGTAGGGTGGGGGGGTGCTTGCCAGATGGAGGTTGCAGGGCCAACTGAGAGACTGGCCATTGTCTGGCCATCCTCTGCATCCCTCTTGTGCCTGTCTATCAATAAGTCCAGCATGGGGCCTAGGTCAGTGGGTTTATCTGCCGGTTCCACTCCCGACGACACACTCTCAACTCTCCTTAGCATAGGTTTCTACAGGCTTGAGGAGAGGACTGATAAGAGCCAACAGAACAGGCTGATTCACCATCTCGGAGCAGAGTTCTAGGCAACAGAATCCTGGTGTGAAGTGGTGTAGAGATTTTTTTTTTTGCCCCTGATTATCAGGTCTTATCACTGATGCACAGGCACAACCAGACATCCAAAGCTGTACAAAAGAAATAAATCTTAGTTTCTGAGGAGAAACGAGGTGCACCAGTTAGATGTGTTAAGGGTGCAGCAATAGGAAGGCACAGTTCAAACAGTGTTTGATCTGAATTAAGCCTGGCTGCCTAATCCCTGTAAGCCTGCAGCAGCACTATGCACTAGAATCAGCTTGTTTATCACACTGATTTTACCAACCAAGCCTTTCACATTGGATTGTCCTCCCATAACTCATCGATGAAAAATGCTATTCTTGTTCGCTAATCTCTACAAAACCTGTCAATTGAGCAATCTGTTTTTTTCCCCCCAACCAAGCTTTCTTTTCCTCTCCATTCTCACTCTTCGCCCTCCACCCCTTCACTTGATGCGCCTTCTCTTTATTTTACGTTTCATCTCTTCTCTGTCCCTGTGCCCCAGTTGACATGAGCTGCAACAGTTGGAACACAGAGGTGCACTTTGCTTTAAAGGTAAATGAAAGTGGCACACCGTTTCTGTTTCCAGGCAACCATGTCACAGGAGAAGGGCAGCATGGATATTCTAGAGACACAATGTCAAAAAGATTGCAAGGCCAATTGTCTGGTGACAACGCGTGTGGGCGCACATACGCGCACACACACACACACACAAGTGCAGTGCAGTGGACCAAGGATTAACCTGTAAATCCAGGCACACACAGGTGCTACATATGGCAGCTCTGCTTTTGGGATTTATGCGGACTTGAGGAAAAAAATCACTTCTGCATGAATTATGATGTAGGAGGAGCATTTGAGGGCATATATCTTTGGGCGATTGTGAGTCATTGATGTGTATACGCAAGTGCATACTTACAATGGGGCTGTGTCCCTGCTGGTTTGTGGACCAACGTGTCTTCTGTCTTCCCCTGATGAGTCCAGTGCACGCTAGTGAGCTGTGGCCTATGCTGGAGCACCAGTGCACTATTCCACTCAAATCCACGTAGACTTCCATCCATTGTACGGTCCAACTGAGTGACTTGCTAGAAGGAGTCCCTGTGACCCAGGATAAGGCTGGTGCTAGAAGGGAGGTAGGCCATTGGGTGCCCAGCCCAGCGTTCCCTCCCTTGGGCACAAAAGGTAGATGCAACCCCTCCAGTCCAAATAGTGTCAAACTCCAAGCCAGGTGCCAGCTTCACTGCTCCACACATCTGCACATGCTAGAGACAGTAGGAAGACGCAGCGTAGCAACAGACCGCACCCGCAACCGCAAGCATGACATAAATACACACTAACACGCTCACACTCACATCAAACTCCGCTTTGCAGTTGCAGACCAGGCACTCACAGTTTTTCTCATGCTTCTCCCCGAGAACGTCTCTCCTGCTTCGCTCTGTCAGAATGCACAAAATGTCTCAGCGTCGCACAGGTGAGGGGAGTCGCCATCCACGGTGCCCTGAAGGTTGAGACCGAGGTAAAGCAGAGTGCTGTGCGTTTCCAGTCATTGCATTCCCTGCCGGCTCCCTTCGTCCTGCTCGTCCACACAGGTCTGTACAGTCGGTCTGTGCTTAAGCAGATGACACCGGGCTTCCCAGCTATAGATCACAACAAGAACACGCCCACTGCCTACTGTAGCCACCTTCTACTAGAGCGTCATCCACTCTCCCTCTCCCTCCCTCTGCTTCCTTTTCCTACACTCTTATTTCTCCCAATTTGTGCTTTTCAACTCATCCTCAGATGCACTCTTACCCCAGTCTCTTTCTCCAAGTAGACATTTTTTGTTTTTGTCTCGTGTGCCTTGCCTGCCCTCCCTTTGCAGTTGCACTGTAACTGGAGCCTGGATGTGTTTTTCTGCTTTCAGCACCACGGAGAGCTCTTTCTGTCAGAGGGTGAAGGGGGGAGGAGGGGGTTGAGTGGGTGGGCACACTCAGACGGGGCCAAGTGGAAAGATGGGGGAGGCATTGGTGGGGGGAGCTGAGTGGGAGGAGTCACTGGGTTGCCAGGGTGTGACCTCATTAGACACAACCTCCTCTTCCCCCGGCAACCACTGTGCTCCCCCTCCCCGATGCCCCCCAACCCCCCTCCTCTCTCTTACAGCTCGTAAACAAGACCACGACACAAAAACACTTGCAGTGTATACACCGTGTTGCTCTCAAGTGCATTCATTACATATACAGTAGCCAAAACAAAGCAGATCAAAACAAAGAGGAGCAAATGTGCGGAAGCAAAACACACCGAGAGGAAAAACAGTACTTTCCAATCTCCAACACACACACGCTGACATGCTGCTGCAAGATTAAAATATGTTTGCATAAACAAACAGACGCAAGGAATCCAGAATAGAGAATCATTCCCAGCGGCCACAAAGATGAACAGGATGAAAGCAGGGACAGAGTTGAGCCTGAGTTGCGTGTTTGTCAGGGGGCTACTGCGGCTGCCGTGTACTTCTGCTTGACTGTCTGGGGGACGAGTATTGGTTTCAGTAGTGCTGTCGGTTGTTTATGTGGTGGGAGCGCCCGGTATATGGTGCAGAAGCAGGGGTTGAGGTAGGGTGAGCGGTGCGGGTGGGGTGGGTTTGCTCGGATGGATTAACACCGTCGACACAAAAGGATTAGGGAGCAGAGATCTGTTGTTTTCATCAACCCTTCCCTCCATTTCTCTTAACCCCCGCCCTTCTCCCCCTCACTTTCCCCCTCCCTCTATTCCTGACTCTGTCTCGCACTTTGTGGGGGGACAAAAAAAGGGCGCTGGATTTAGAGGTGGGAGGCAACGAAATCAGTTTTCACAAACATGTGCTGGTCAGTTTAGAGGGGAGAAGGGGATAATGGGGTTGTTAAAAATAAAGCAAGGGGAGGGGGAGCCAAAAAGAGCAACAACGCACTGGTAAGTTCAGCAAGGCGAGAGATGAAACACTGAGCTGGACTGCATATGATTTTCAAAAGGGGCACCTGCTTTGGATTGTGGAAAAGGGGGTAAAATGGGGTGAAATTAAACAATATTTTCTCTGACCCCAGTTCAAACACTCCTCTCATAACAGCATGCCACATGTGATAAATAGCCAATTGCTGTGATCTCACTGAGATAAAATGCTATGTCAAAAAGGTAGTCACCCCCTTTTTCTGCCTATTGTGAGGGATGTGGTTGACTGGTCATACACAAAGCAAGTCACTCTATCCAGACCAGCTCAGCACACGCACCCATGCACATGCACATATGCACAAAGGCCGCGGTCTGACCTCGGTGCACGGCCCATGTGTACGATCTCAAAGGAAGTATTTAGATCCTATCAGAGTTCAATGAGCACAGACAGTGAGGAAATCTCAAGGGTGAATGGGTTAAACAAATTTTTCCACCTATGTGCACAACAGCACTTTGTTTTGCGAACAGTGGAGGACACTCCCTGAGGGACAGCGTGAAGGGTGAAAAAAGATACAATGCCTGTAACTATGCAGTTCACACACCCTTAGAGGCACAAAGACTTGCATACAGAGAGAAAGGCATCCAAACTGCCTGAATACATTATCAAAAGCATGTTTAACTGTACTCAAATTAATTTGCAGTGAATAATGAAATCACAGTTTTTGTACTGTATATGTGTATCAAAGCCAATTAAACATATTGTGGGAAGATTCTACTTAATTTGATATATTTGGTGTGATTATATGGGCTGCAATTGGCAAATAACTACTTGTGAATATAAATATGTGATGCCAGAACTTGGAACAAAGCCTCACACGTTCTAGTGACCCTGTAAGGCCCATAGCGTTTAGCAACAGATGACTTGATCACAATACATCTGATCAATTTTCTGGTCAGATAATATCTCCTTCATTCACTTACTAACAAGCCACAAGCATGTAGTCAGCCAATCAGCCTGGCAAAGTAACATAACCTCCATACTTCATGTATACAGTGGAACATTGTGACATTAATGACTGTTTACAAATACAGACCGATGTGCCCCGGAGCAGATGCCTGGTACTTGGTTCAATCATGCATGTAATGATGTTGTATTGATCCACTGCTGTAACAGACTAATGAAGAGTCTATAAAAACCATTATACCAATCAATTAAATGCCACCGCGGAAACAGAGTCATTATAAACAGAGCAAGGACTCTGTTTTACAAGGTTTTATTAAGTGCGATTGATTGCCATCAGGAATTGGCACCTACACATGGTGCTGCTGTAAATGGGATCTGCTTCCAAGGAGGGTGTGGGTGGCATTTAGATTCTTGAAAGCGTCTGTGAGGCTTAGTGGCATTCTCTGTTTTCTGTCCTCACTGGGAGTGCTATGCAGGTGAGGATGAAAAAGGCACTGGCAGGACAGATAGTGAGACAGTGGCACTGAATATGTCAGACTCTCATTAAAGATGCAGCATGCCTTACTTCCACTCCTCACATCTCCACCCGAGAGAAATGGAGCATAAGGTTCTGGCTCTGACCAAAAATGTGCAGACACTTGACCACTCCATGTCTCACGTATGCATGCATGTACTGTTAACTAATGCACCCCTTTCCTACGCAATGCACAAAATACCCTATTTAGTAATTTCTGAGTGCAAGACACTGCTTTCGTTTTAGTTATTTAATTTTTTTTTTTTTGTAACCAAAATCTTATCCACACATTCCTTAGAACTGAGCTGCACAGCATGAGGTAATGTTCAACTTAATCAAGCTTTTCAACACTCATTTATCACCGCTTGCTCCCTCCAGAGATGTCAAGCTGAGGCATGTTTCTAACAACCACCCTCCACACTTCCTGCTGTTTCACCAAGACAGAGGTGAAAATGGGAGACTGAATGGCGTAATATCTCAAACAGGCGGTTGAGGGCTCCAAACTTGGGGGGTTTAACCCCCTGTAAGCTCCTTAAGTCCCCAGTTTAGAGGGCCAGGACTGATGGGCTAAAGTCTCCCAGAGATTGTCTATTAACTGCTGGACTCAGACACAGCATGAGGACACAGAATGAAGGATCCCCTACCACAACTACTGCAGCCACTTCATCCTTTCGTAGAGCTAGTCAGAGGATTGGGTGGACTTAATTGGCATCAGAAGCCACGGTTATGTTCATGACCTTTATCATATGATAAGAAGGTCAGCATTAGGATGTACACTGGTTTCTGATTGTGGTGTAAATACTGAGAGATACTGCTTGTCAGTGATAGTAAACTGATGCTGTGTGAATTTCATGTTTTATGTGATGACTGTAAGGATGCAACTTACTTACTGCTAACCAATAAATGGAGATACATGAAATAAATGTAGTTCAAAATAAGGTCTGGCTTTAAAGTAAGGTCTACATTGGCTAAAGAAAAACAGTGAAGAAAAACAGTGACTTCCTGTCAGATGGGTAAAATTACAGAAAACACTGTCACCTCCTATTGACCTTATTTTGAACTATATTAACAGTACCTGGCAGAGAGAATTCAACCTGCCTGAATGAGGATCAAGGGTGTCTGAGTGGGGACTCAGAAAAAAAGTAGGGTTATTGGCGCCATCTGCTGACCAAAATCACTCAAAGTGCATCTATTTCAGAGGCACCTCATGAAAAAAAAAAAAAAATCTCTTATCTCTTCCCTCACATGGTTTCTAAATGTCAAAAAGGCCTCACCAGAAGCAGCAGCATCAGAAGTGTTCTCTGTAGTCTATAAATATCTGTGCAGAAAGAAAGATGTTCCACTATCTCAAAATATAAATATAAAAAGCAAAATATAATAAAAGGCAAACAGAGGATGCAAATTTAAAGATTTTCAGTATTCAATGACAAAATTAGCCTGTAATTGTGATAAAAGACATACACAGTAAAAAAAAAAAAAAAAAAAAAAAAAAGGAAAATGAGCAAGGCACAAATTCTGATATGTAAGAATAGCCAGTAATATCCTAAAAAACACACACTGGACTGTATTTTTGAATATTTTGCCTGGAATTGGTAGCTTTGCCTAAACGCATATACATACAGAACTGACTATTGCTGTTGTATTTGATACTTCAAATAATATTTGCTATCGACCATTTCCTGTATAATCATGTTGATAATGGCTTGTATTGTGGTGCACATGTGTTGTGGTCCCCACACATAATCACAGTGCCAGTGAGGCATAGATAGCTTGATCTGGCCTAAATGAAAAGAGGCACAGGCAAGTTTAACAGCACGACACAACTCTTGAAAAGGTCACAACAGTAGAAAAGGTCACATGAGTAATACTGTTAACGCTGCAATTAACAACTGGACATATAAAAGGAGATGGCATATACATGATCATCTGTAAAAGGTCTGACCCTGTTCAGCAGGTAAGTCCATGGTGGAGCCTCGAGGACATCCATTGTAGCCAGGAGCAGGGACTCAAAACACCACCACTGCAATTAAGGGACATAAGACACTGGTTTCTTTAATATCAATGATTTGTACTTCTACAATGGACTTTTTTCACAGCAGAAAAAGCAAAAGTGTATTTAATAGCATTAATAATGATGGCTGGGGAGGGTGTGCTGGAAAGCTTACCGGGACACTTTATGGAACTGAGTCATCCTTAATGTTATTAATTCCACCTGTGCTTTTTGTAGTCAAAATGTCTGCTGTAAAAAAGGCCTCTGCAGATACACACAAAGAACAGAAAAGCGGGGTGACTAACTGAGATAAGTGAGGAAAGAATAAAAGACAACCTTAATGAAATCCAATACAGAAGTTACTTTTGTTGAGTTAGTTTCAGAGGTATATGTAGGTAAATGTTTCTGAAAGCAAGGCCTTTATTTTCACAAGTTATGGGCGGATTTCCAGACACCCCATCAGGGCTAGTCCATCATCCATAGCTGGATCTACTCAAATTTAAAACCAGCATTTTAAATTGGATTTATTTTTCCTTAAATTGACACAACACATGTGTTCATACCTTTTTTGGTAGGAAACACACCCCTGTTCATCCAAACAGCCCCGTTTTCAGCTTTATAATGACGCTGTCAATCCATAAAGAAAAACGTAATCCTTCAGTTTATCAGAGAAATTCAAATTCAAAACGATCAATCTTAGAGCTACGTGGATTTCACTGGACAGGAAAGGTATGAAAAGTTGTCTGAAAAGTAACTAATAACTAAAGCTGTCAGACAAAAAGTAGAGTGGAAGTTTAAAGTTCTATGAAATGGAAATAACCAAGTAAAGTAAAATTACCTCGAAGCTGTTTTAAAGAACAGTAACATTACTTGAGTAAATGCACTTCGCTAACTAACGTTCCAACACTTCCTGTAGCCGTTGCTGTTTGGAACGATAATAACGAGTAGCCACAAACTGGCGCTAGCTAGCTAGTAGCACTAGTGACAGTTAAAGCTACGTAGATAGTCACGTTAGGCACAGGTTGTGGCAGATTCTCGGAGTATTTAGCATAGTTCAGACATTTTCTGACCAAAAACGTTACAGTCTGTCAGCCAGCAAAGTCTCTTTAAAACTTCTCACTGTACCTCCAAGCCGGTTTTGTCAGGTAGCTAACGTTAGCTAACAGTTGTCGCTATTAAGCGTGTGATACTAGCGAGATTATGAATGTTAGCTAGCGTTAATTTGATTCTTTAACGTTACCTTTTCTGGTCTGTGTGTGGGGAGTTACTTTGAGCGAGGTCACTAAAAAGAAGAGAACAACTGAGGATGGGAATGTTAGGTGTTAAACGTTACAGTTCAATTATTTATTCATTTGTTTGTAGCTATTGGTCTGTTTCAGGACATGGATTTCCATCAGGCATATGTGGTGAGATCACCAGCTTGTAACTTGATAAAAGTCTTGTCTTGTCTTTTTTTTTTTTTTTTTTTTTAAATTGATTTATTTAATATGTAATCACTGCCTATAATGGCAGTCATGTAATTGGCTGATTGGATCTTTGTTCCTGTTCTCCTTAGGCTGCTTAAATATTCAGCAATAAAACAATGCATATCTTACCTTCAGGTCTTCCTGAGACTGCCTGGATTTTGATAATTCACCTAATTTGTAATTGTTCACATTAAGCATATTGATGTCTTAAGACTAACTAAGAAAATGCTTGTCTTCTAGGAGTGGAAGAAAATCTGAGTGCATGGTGTAGTGCATGCAACCAAGCTCTGCACTTTCATGTGCTGCAGCCTCTGCTGACGGCCTCCTTCTGGTAAGAGGGGACTTCTGTTTTGCCTGGTTTATTGAACCTGGTTTGTTGCATTTGGTTTGTTGAACCTGGTTTGTTGCTGGCATAAAGTAACCTCTGCTGTTCTGGATGATGCTACACAAAATAAGCAGGGTGAGCTGGATGAGCCAGTGCAGCTGGTGCCTCCAAACTACCTGGGGTGCATATGGTACCATTGTACCAATACAGACTTCTTGGCAGAATGCTTTGGACCATCCTGCAGAGCCTAGATCTTTTGTCACAGTTTGGGTTCACATGACTTCATAACTCACATTATCTGGTGCTATGCTTTACCTCTGCAGTAGCAGAATCACATGTGTAAACCAGAAGCAACCAAGCCAACATTCAGCTTATACTTAACCAATAAGCACCCTCTGCTGGAATGCTTTATACCAGTAAATAGAACTTATGTAACAATAGATGTGGCAGTGCAGTGAGGAAACTGTGTGTAGTACTTAACGAAGTTGTTACAGTCACTGCTGAAAAAAGGACTTTCAGTCTTTTCTATCTAACATCTAGTTTGTAGTTGTAAAGGCTATAGATGTAGTCTGTGTTGTAGGTATTCATTCTCTGTGAGTCATCTCTTAGTGAGACTCAACAGCTGTGCTCCTGCATACTTTACAGGTGCCTTCACTGTTCTTGAGACACTGTGGTCACCACCATATAAACCCATCTCCAAGCCCAGACTGACCTCTGTATGTTGTTTGTTGTTTTTGTGTTAACCCTGATTGATGTGGACTCACTTTGAGACCTTACCCCTCATGTATTCCTCAGAGACCAGCTGTCAAGCCTGGCTTCTCTCCCTACCAAACCACTGGAAGAAGAGCTAATGCCTGTCTCTGCCTTGTTAAAGTTCTTAAAATGTGTATTGCGGCAGCAGCTGAGGCCAAGATATGGGTGGTTCCTTGTCCAAGTAGAGGCTCTAACTGGATTGCTGCCAGACAGTATAGCTCAGGCTCACACGCTCAACAGTTTGCTGGTCCATCAGCTGTCATTTGATCATGAGAGCAGGTTTCAAGCTGCTCTGGAAGGAGTTTCAATGGGTGGCATTTCCACTTTTACTACTTGAGCTTTATCCTGGGCTTTTACCTGCTTTCAGTATTAAATGTAATTTGTCAGAATTAGCGCTAGCATGCCCTTTTCTCTTTATCAAGACACAGTCCAAGTTAGGATATGCCATGTGGTTATATATAGTATATATAAATGACACATATGAATAGTATGCCATTAAGATCATGCTGCTCTGCTTGGTGATGACAGTAATTTTAGTAGCTTGAGCAGTTCCTTGCAGATCTCTTTGCCGCAAAGTTGAAATGAAAGTTGTCCCCTTGATTCAGAGGATGACAAGCAATGAAATACTCTGCTGAAGCAGGCTCGCATACCAAATGCATGAGGCAATAAATTAGTCTCATCCCAGATAGATTAGGTACAAGATAACTTATTTATAACTTGATAATCTATGTAGTAAATGTGTATTAAGTCTTTGCAGACTATCATAAAAGTTTGTGGCGGACCACTGATGTAGTACCGTATCTGTCCAGGAGAGGGTAGTATTTATCATTAAATGTGTAACATTAACTGTACAGTACACGTTTACATTTGGAAATGTGATAAACTTTGAAAATGAATGTGAAACACTTAAACGTGTATAATATAGCTCTGCCATGCTACACGAGAAAACAGCTCTCATTGCTGGGTTGCGGACTAATTTTATTAGTATAATGATGTGTCTGTTTAACATACTGTAATTGGTAATATGTGTGCTATAGTCTTATCTGTAGGTGTGACTTCTTGCATGGCATGGTTACTTAATTTTCTTGTATGTTTTAACTCTCCAAGACCTTTTACGTGATAGACGGTGTAAAAAACTTGACTACAAAGGCTGCAAGCAGCATTAACACTGTGACAGGACAATCAGTGTGGTTGCTTTTTTATGAAACATTTTCGCCAGTAGATGGCAGCAGTGTAAATCAAATGACTAAGTACTTCCAATACAGGCTGCAGCAACATGAAGCACAGGATTTTCCCTGTGGCAGAGAGAATCAGTTACAACCCAACGATCACCATGCTCTGAAAACTATATAAAATGCCCTGTCCTGTCTAACCCCATCCCACCCCTGATGTATATTTAATTCTCTGCCTTTAAGACAAAATATTGGCTTACAATCCACTGACTCATTATCCCTGATGAAGTCTTGGTTAGAAGAGAAAGAACTTAGTGCTTTGTCAACATTATAATAGGTTCCTTACTTGTAGCAGTGACTTTCCCTTAGTTTAAAATAGGTAGCATCTTTAGCTCTTTTACAGAAAGAGTGAAAGGTGAGAGTTTGATGTGATGAAATCCTCTTTATATTTGTACATCAGTGGAAGGCTCATGGATTTGACATACTAATTCAAATGGTGGTTTAGTTTGGTGTGATAATTTTCAGTTTTATATTATTCAATTTTAAGACAGTTGCTACAAAAGAACTTAGAATTAGATCATATTCAGAAGGACACAAAGTGTTCTTCAGTTCTACTAATGCTTTAAAAAATAATTATAATAAAAATAAGAATACCAAGAAAAATAGGTGAACTGTCGGGATTTAAAATGCTGCTATAAAGATACTGACACTGGAAGAGAAATTGGAGTGAGTTTTAGTCGGGGCACTTAGCTGAAGTAAACAGAAAGGGAGGGGTGTGTGCGCAAGGCTTTGGAAACAGGCATGCAGACAGCCGACCACTGCAAAGTGTTGAGCGCGGGACACACTGGCTTGAGCCCACACCACTCTTCCTCTGTCCAAGAGAAGACCCCCAGACCTCTGCTGTGAGGCGCTCACACTCATCCCAACCAATAATGTGAAAATCAGACGGAAACGTTTGTCAGATGTTTAAACTCATCGTCGCTTCATTGTACTTGAGCGCCGTCTTTTTTCAACACTGTCACACAGTTTGCAGTCAGGCTACAGTCGGCTATCCACAAGGATACCCGGTGTGAAATGCGGCAATGTCCCGAGGAATATGCCCACGCGTGAACTCTTGCGGATCCGTTTGGATTTTGTCAGCGGTCATATTTGCGGCCAGTGTGATCGACGTGGACGCGTACAGCTGTCATGAAGTGAGGACCGCTTTCCAGCTGCGGCAGGTCGGGCCGCTGCACCGCGTACCGGAGACACCTGGCACAGGTGAGCCAATGGGTTTGGCACTACTTAGTAAAAAGCTCTTAGGCTGAAGCGCGCTGCAAGCATCCGAGATTTTTCTTCACATAATTATCTTAAACTACAGTTATTATGATTTCAGCACGTTTAAATGTTTATTTTTTTAAGTAGCCTTTGATTAATGTCCAATGCTTCTAACTGTTCCGTGCTTCTGTCAAAAGCACACGTGGGTCAGTACTCACGCGCTGTGAGTGGTCTGCCACAAGCAAAAGCCCACTCAAGTGACAGCAGAGAGAGATTGAATGGCTGGGAGACAAAAGTTTAGTGCTTTCTGTCTCCACTTTTGTCATATTGTCTCTCCTCATAGTCATGGTTGTTGAAGAGACTTTTAAAGGGTTTTGACGGTAAAATATCGTTATTTATGTTGCTCTGTATGGGGGATGTTTTGTGTTTTATTCTTAACAATGTAGCACACTGCCAAATCTGAAATTATGTGTAAGTTAGTGAAACGTGTAAGTCCACTTTCAGGCATCATTTCTGTCCAGCATTGTGTATGAGCACCCTGAGTTCTTTTCTCTTGAAAAAACATCTATCTGTACATTAACATGTATTATTACATGTTAAAGTTACCCACAATATGGGCCCCAGCTGATCTGTCTTGTTTAAAGCCTCACAGCCTCTTGATTTTTCTCCACAATTTGCAGCTTCACATGCCACCCAGCTGCTTATCACAAGCATGCTGTTTGGAGAGATTAAACAATTATTTTGCAAATTTCTTTTGGCAGAAAGCCTCTGAACACACTCACAAGCTGCTGAGACAGGGTTTTTGAGCTAGAACAAGTCTAGTGGGATGCCAAGGTCTCATATGGTTTAATCCCTGTGGATAAAGAGGCTCGAATATTGTGTCCACAATAGAGGGAGTGAAGGATTTGCAATCTTCAGATTGATTTGCATAAGTCAGCCACCAGCAACTCTTCAAGCCTACATGCACTTGAGCTCGGGAGCCGCAGTTTACGAGAGCAGATTGTCCAGACTACTACAGCAGGCCTATACAGTCTTTTGGCACCTCTGCTGACATGGTTCCCAAATTCTCCCTGTTGTCTGTGACATTATTGACGGAGTGATGCTTGAAAGCAGCTTCGAATGCCTTGAAGGTTTTGTGGTATGTGCTTTCCTCCTGCACACTGAGGAAAAGTTATTTTATGAGGATAAACATCGGTTCCAAATCTGTTTTGGAGGCAGAACACATTTTGAGCGGGTTTAGGCTCCGGTTCAACTATGCTAGTTTTGCTTGAAAGTTATTCTGCAAGCATAGTGAGAGACTTCATCGCTTGCTGCTAATTATGTCATGTTTTGTCTCTGTGGGGCCATTCCAATCGACATGTTTGAACACAAGAAATCGGGCTATTCAGTGGACATTAGTGCATCAAATCTTTTAAATCTTTTAATAGTCACTGTGAATCTCTTCTATTAGTTTGTCAGTCTTTTAGCCTGGATTTTTTTTTTTCTTTTAAACACTCAAATACCAGTCGATATGGAATATCTATTTGACTACAGACAAGATTCTTCCTGCAATAGTGTCACATGTAGGTTGGTGGCAGCTTAAGTATCATCCAGTCTGAGTCTGCAAGCTGTAGCAGGGAGAAGAGCAATAGATAGCTGTGTGGGAAGCATACCTAGAGGTGCATCCAAACCACTTGATATGTTTGTTGAGCAGGGTGTCACTATTAGCAACAGAGGATGTCAGATTCAAGCAGCAGTTTAGGGTTGGCTCTTAAAGACAACGGAAGGACCCTGGTCTTCTGAGTGTGTCAGCAGTCTGGCGCAAGGCTTGCGTGGCTAGTTTTTACAGTCTGCAGTGCATTGGCAGAAGCGACATATCGGTACCTGTTGATGGGCTCTTTATCTGACAGTGAGCAAACAAAAGCACACACACAGTATGGTGTGAAAGGTTTGCAATCATCATTCATTTTGATGAATTTGCTTTCCCCACCTCTAATCTTCCACAGTAAGATCTATATTTCTGTGAGACGTACCCTCTATCTATTGTTAAGTTTTTCTGGAACTGAGGTTGATATGATCCAGACACAAACTGCAACTCCTTGGTGTGGACTATTAATTGATATAAATATTTATGTTTGTTCACAAGGTGTGGTGAACTGCATTTTTTGTGCATTTACACTTCACCACCCCTCTGCCGTCCCGTCCCCTCACAGCTAATCAAACATCGCTGGAGCTTCACCACCACATTTTGAGCTTCATCTTATTTTGCTCTTTATTTGTACTTGTCCTACAGAGGTTGTTTTGGGTCAGGCGCAATCTTGTCTTCAAAGCGCTGACCAATGGAAGGGGGTGTTAGAGTGGGAGATTTGGTGTATATGTGTGTGTGTACACAATTATGCTACTCTGCGTCAGTTCTCAGATCAAATGCCAACAAAAGCAACTCTTGAAATTTGAAGTGGCAAAACTTCAGCCCTTTTCACAGTCTGATGTTTGTTTTAGGACACAGTGCTGCATTTCATTCATGTGAGGTGAACGGATTTCTCACCAAGAGCCAGGAGTGTAGCAGCAGGGAACTTAAGAGCCGGCCAATTGGATATGATCTTATATAAAACAATTGGACTTTTACCGTACAGATATTTTACTCAATATTTCTTTACTTCTTGTGTCCAAAGAAAGCATAAAGTGCAACAAGCTGTGAATGTGCCTTATGATTATCAAGAGCACTGTAATCTCATGTTGGCAAGCAGTGGTGGAAGAGGTACAAAGATTGTTTACTTAAGAAAGTAGGAAATTACTTAAATGCAGTAAAGCTCAATGTAAAAAGTGTTGTTTGCTTAAAGTAAAAAAATCCTGTGTGAATGAATTTCCTCTGTTTTATTTCTTTCCAATTAGTAGGAATGTTATAAACCATCATTCTTCACAGGTGAATCCACCCATGAACTACAGTGTTGTTTGAAGACAAAATACTTAGATGCAAGTGTGTGTTTAGGCTGTGTTAATGAGTGATTTCCAACCAAAATTATTTGCTTTGCATTGCTTTGCAGACACTGAATGTTTGTTTCATGGGCCAATTTTGTTAAAGAGCGACGTTATCTCTGTGCCAGATTCAGCATCAAGGGAAGCTGGATAATGACTGACATGAAGTTGCTTATCCTGTGATTATTTTGAAGAGTTATGGCCACTTTGGTACGGTGGTACACAGCCAAACACTCCATATCGAGATTACCACGGGGTGCTGATATAGCCCTTTGGAGATAGGTCATTTGGAAAGCAGACGGCTAGCTGTGCTTTTCACAGACACACTACTTGGCTGCTTGGATAATGTCCTCAGATATGATCAGCCTCTTTTCCAGCTGAGTTAAAACTATCTGATTGAGCATGCCATATCTGATTGTGTATGCGCTGCGGACACTGGACCCTTTTTTCAACTTATTACTCTGCTGCCATTCTCTGATTTACTGAGTCATTAACAGCTATTTTAGACTGAAAGAGAAAGTGTCTTATATCTTGAACACAAACAAGGAGGGTCATGTGTTAATAGCAGGGGAGTGGGAACACAGTGTGTTATCACATGTCGCCACATCCTTAACTAGTTACAGCGTCAAAAACCTTGGCAAGCTCTCAAAGCTCAACATGGCCTTTGATTGGCTGTAGTTATTTTGATTCCCTTTTTAACTTGGCCTTTCTCACCGAGAGAGAAACACATGGTGCCCACCTACTCCATGCACACTTAGAATCATTGAGCATCTGTGTTTTCTTTTCCTTTCCGTCTCTCAACTACCTACTTCAGTCTAATGTGAAAATCACAGCAAAATATCTCCAGTTAGTAAGTCCAGTTTGTAACACTAAAACAGTTCGAAAACACAGCAGATGATTGAACAGAGAAGCACCTCAGTTGCTCTTTCTCCACCCCAAACATTCCAGCCTTACCAGTGTCAGCCCAGTCTGAAGCTGATTACTCTGTCTGAGTCGGTGTCTATACAACATCTCTTATTGGATTTCAGTCTAAATCTATCTTGTGTTTCAGTGGATTGTGTGCGGCCTTACCCTCCTGGCATGCTACTGTGGTTGTGGCGGATGCAATTTAATGAGGTTATTAGACTGCCAAGTATATCATCTACGTCTTCCAATAATACAACCTTCTAGAAAAGATGAATCTTCTTGCGCTCTAGCAATAGAGCTAGTACATGAGAGGAGAGCTGAGTTCTGAGAGGGGCCATTCAATAGATTATCTTAAATGTTATCATAATTACTCTGCCAGTCTGTGGCTGAGCACCCCTCTGGTATAATACTGCTTCACCAGGTCTGCAGCCATCTGCCCACCAGCCTTCCACTTCTCTCTTTAAACTCTATCTGTCCAGCCTCTGCCCTCTGGCTTGGCTTTGCACCCTGTGCCAGTCGCTGTAGGCAGGTCCAACTTGGGGTCTGGGAAATCTAAACATTCCAGTTGAGTTTCAAGGCTGTCCAAAAATTGCAGGTATGCGGCAAAGACCCTTTGAGACATGTTTTCATTCAACATGGTCCATCCAAAACACAGCAAATCTGTATAGAGTAAATATCCTGTATGTTCAGTGGATCTGGAAACTTCAAAGGGTGCTGGCTTCCTGAGGCAGGAGAAGGGTAACTGCATTAATTGCCTACTTTCGAACAAAGTTATTCTTGTTCCCAGAGAAATATCAAAACAGCAGCATCAGGAAACTGCAGTCCTCCCAGTCCTCAACACATTACGAATCAAAACAAAGTTTCCACTCCATATTGAAGAGATGTGAGCCGCATATAAATCATTTTATGAGAGTAGGAGTTTATGTATGTGTATTTGAAAGGGGTGGTAATAACCTAACCATCCTCTCAGCAGTATGCTGCCTTCTGCTCTGCTACTGTAGTACCGCATATTGAGAATGGCATGTGAGTTAGCGGGGCAATTATACAGTGGTGGAGTTTCTCCGCTCAGGAGTTTTGACTTGTGCAATGAAGGGCACTGAGGTGTTGCTGAAGGGATTCTGACTAACAAGTCAAGACCCCTGAGCCATGGCTTTAATACGGCAAATTACTCCAGAGGTATTTGTCACCTGAGGACGATTAAGCGAATTAGGATTCAGAGTTGACACCCAGTCTGGAGAGGAAAGTGTGTTACGGTTTAGTCAAGCAGAATGAGTAGCGTACACATTGGGCACTAATTACAAAGAGTCTATATTAAGTCACATTAGAGCTAGGAGTTGTTACTTGAAATTAGAATAATGGCTGTAGCTTGTACTTAACAACATTTACAATTCATGAGAAACTTGACAAACTCAATTGATGAGAGATTAGATAAGATGAGATCAAATAAAATCACCATAACAAATGCTGCTACACGAGTGGGTCATATTATGCTACATGCCAACTAGCTGCATTTGTCATGTTCATTATACACTTGGCTGGTTAGTTTCAACTTTTGACACGACGAAGTTATTGAAAAGTAACTTAGTTATGCGAAGCATACAAGAAGAATTCTCAAAGCACTCTAAGTAACAACTAAAAACAATGCCACCCAAGTTGTTGAGCAGAGACCATAGCTAGCTTTAACGGAGCTCGACACTCTGCTATTGTAACAAAGTCAGAATTTATTGGTACAATCATGACATTTATAGGCCCTTCAGCGGTAGTTATGGTGTTTCTTATGTATTTTATTTCACTTTGCTACTGGGTTCCATGGCTAAGATTAGAGAGACAGTGCATACAGTAACTGTCACTCGGGTGCTTCACCAGTCACAGCTTTATGCCAGAGTGGCAAAGACAAAGTAAAGTGGAAGTAAACTCAGATGACATCTCGGCTAATTTTCCAGAAGAATAACAAGTCCAAACCTATGCAGAAATGTCTTGAAAGCAACAGTGTTGATCTTCTGTTGTAGTCATGTCAGAGACCATTCCAATCCATCCAATCGAACATGTGAAACAGGATTTGAAAATTGTTGTCGAGTCATGCTCCCCAAGCAGTTTCTCAGAGCTTGAGTAGTTTTGCAAAGAGTAATGGTGGGAAATTGCAGTGTCCAGATGTTCAAAACTGTTACTGTTGCCAAAGGTGCCTACTAAATTTTGACCATTTGTTTTTATGTTGACACTAAATATCCTTTTAGATTCTCATGACACCAAATGCTTACATTTCATAAAACAAAACATGAAATAGTTCAAGGAGAAGTCAGTGCCTTTTACAGGTTTGTATGGTCTGTATTCTGAAACTTTAAATGCAGTATGGTTAAAAAAATACTTGTTACTCAAAAACAAGGCAGTGAGAAATTAATAGGTATGCTCTATTTTGTGGACTTCAGCGACTTTTAGAGTCCTTGGAAGAATGCTTCCCTGAGCCCTCAGTACATATTTTAGTTTACCCTTCAGACAGCAGCTACAGCAATGCTTTCTGTGAATGCACTGTATGTAAAATATTTTGAAAGACAAGAAAGAACGCACACAGCATTACATTTGCTGTTGGACATACACGCAGTGACAGGCCTCTAATGATCCCAGAAAGTGGCCTGGTATATTCGTGACACAGTCAGCCTGTCCTGACTGCTGTGGTGGCTTTAACAGCCAAAGTCTTTCTGAGTATCACTTACTCCATGCAGCTACTCACAAGGGGCAGAGAGGCCAGGCTGGATTCCACTGTGAGTCCCTGGATATTAGTTTCATATCACAGATAACACACAAACACAAAGGAGGGAAAGAGCCAGCCGGTGAGGAGAACAGGGTCAGGGACAGAATGGGAGAGAGGACAGACACCAAATATGGCAAAATGACAACCTTAAAACAGAACCAAAACCAATCAGGTTTTCCACAAGCAATGAATATTTGACAAGTGGGACACCTTTTCCGTGGGGTCTACAGTACACTCTCAAGGATTCAAATTCATTCAGTATTTTGTCACTTACTTCCTAGAGAAAAGGTTGAGCTTGTTGAGATTCATCTTTCGTGAATCTACTTATTTAAAATATCTACAATGATGAGGTCCCACCTGTTTCTAGACACCATAGACGGTATATAAAGATGGACAATATTCCACATGCTGGAGCCAGCACAAATCATCAAATCACTAATTAAAACCAAACGTACTCAGAAAATATGTTTTTTCATGCACTTTGATTTTTTTTTTTGTTTGGCCCATGTCCCATATGCTAACATAGAGGGGGCAGGGATTATGACCTATACTGTAGCCAGCCACGAGGAACAAGATGCTTTGGCTTCACTTTTGGGAAGCTGTCATGTCGTCCTCCTTTATACACAGTCAAGTGTTGAGCCTGATATTTATTGTGTGATTGACAAGCATGTCCTGAATGTCTTTTCTCATTGTCTTAAGTAGCTGGGAGAAATCTAAAGGAAAAAGTAGTGCAAATGTGTTCTTGCATTGCTTTTTTTGGCTGGTGAGGTGGATGCCATGAATGCTACCCTCACCAAAATACTCTCACATCAAAAGATATCCATTTCAAAAGGATGATGTCATTAAATATTTGATGACAAGGATCCCAAGGATGAGGCAGACCGCCAGCACTGTTTACGTGTTCTTGTGTCTTGGTGATCTACATCAGATTCATGAAATTAGAACTCACATAGCCATTATTTGCTCTTAGTGGACCAGTTATGTCTTCCTTTGGGAAATGTCATTAATACAGCTCCTGATCCATTTAAGAGTTCATATATGTTTAGACCTGTAAATATCCATGATTTGTATGTTGAAGCAGAACTTGTAACACACTCAGCCCAGAAGAAAAGTGTATTTCATAAAATTGGTCATACTCAAACTTTATACACTGATGATCCAGGTAAGCAGCAGAAATAGTGGCATTCCTCAACACACACACACAAAACAGAAAAACAAAACAGGACGGGGCTTTGCAAAAGTGGTGTCTACAGAGGAACAGTGTCGACTGGGAGACAGCGTCAACAGAGCAGAGGACTGCCACAGAGATGGAGATAATGAGCTGGAAGGGGCAGGACAGCCAGTTATGACTTCACTCGTCTGGCTCTGGGATGGGAACAAATGGAGCCTCACTGGGTAATTAAGAGACACCCAGGCCTCACTCGGATATGCCAGGCAAATGGGAGAGAGGGAGCAGAAAGGGAAAGAGGGATTGAGAATGCAAGCCTATTGTGTTTCATGGAGGGATTTGGACAGTGAGGCACTGGTCTTGCGGTCTGTCCTAAGGCCATGCTTTAGGCTCTGGTTACAACACCTGCCTCCAGCCACCCCCGTCTAACCCCCCCTTCTCTGTAAAATGAGTTATCATATCAGACTTCTGCATTATGGAAATGTCCCTGTGCAAGGAAATGTGTGGGAAAGGACAATTTTAATAGCCCATGCTAATTGTGACCAGTCTCGGTGATGTCATGACGGTGGCTATATGTGTAGCAATAGTGAGAAGCAGGTGACACTGGCAGAGCAGGGCGGACTCTATTTCAGCTGATGTAATTGTGCCTGATTGAGCTGTTCTTTGGATCATAGTATTTGCAGTTAGGTCATTGCCTTCATGTGGTTTTTATGAACTGCAGTATTATGGCTAATGGCTGTGTAGCTCTAGAGGTAATTTCCCACAAATTACTGTATGTGTACTGTATGAGTGCCCTTTTGTGTGTGAGTGACAGTAAATTTAGCATGTTCGCTCTGCAAAGTGCTATTGCATTCATGTATTTGGGGGTTTTATGGGACATATAGTACACATGCATGTACAAATGTATGTCTTGACGACGTGTGTGCAGCCGTATGAGTCAAAGATATTTATATATTTAGCAGAGACGATATTTATAGCAGGAAACATAGATGAATTCTTGGTCTACTTTCTCACCCTCCCATGGTGCCTCCTCTGTCTCCCAGTGGAGTTATGGCCTGTCTATCTATGTGCATACTCAGGACACTGTACATATACTCACACATATTTGCACAGCATAGTGTAGAATCCTATACATAAAGTATACTGTATATATAAAAGACATTTAAATTCTCTGTGTAATTTGCATTAATAAGTTGTTAGCTAATCCAAACTGATGTAACTTCTTCAATTCTTCTGCACATCCAGTCCCTATGATATGATCTACTGTGTGTGTTGCTGTACAAAAAAAAATAAAAAATTTGATTGAAAAAATACTAAGAAACACATGTCCCTCTCTACTTGACTTTCCTAGATGTGGATCTGTTGGTTTGTAAGCACCAGGGTCCGTCCTGCTGCACCCGGAAGATGGAGGAGAGCTACCAGTTTGCAGTCAAAAGAGAAATCCTCCACAACATTCAGTCCTACAGTTATGAGCTTGAGCACCTCTTCTCAGGCCACTCGGATGCCTTCCAGGGTAAGTGCTGGGACAAAGGGGCCAAGCGTGGGTTGGATGGGATTCGTGTGAGACAATGGGTTGTTGATGGATGGAAAAGAGATGTTGCGGTTCAGGGGTTGGTGAGTTGTCATTTAGCTATCATACTGGTACGTACCACTGCGTGGGACCCCTGAATATTGAATTGAAAAGCTTGACCCAGCTTTATGCTGACCTGGAACTGAACTTCTGCCCCTTATTTGAATCCAGATTCAGCAGTGAAAACAAAAAAGTTTTTGTTTGTTTTCTTGTTTGCAAAGAATATTTATTTGTCCAGTGTTTGGTGAAAAAAGTTTTTACTCCCCAGGGTCATGATAGCTGGCGTGCAGGCAAATGAGCAATTCAGAAAATGGGCATGGCTTCACTCCCCCCTCCCCTTCCCTTCTTCTGTGGGTTTGGCAGCAACAGGACTGCGGAGAAGGATCACTTAGGGTAAACGGGAAAAGGAGGGTATAGAGGCCTTTTTCTCAGGCTTTAGTGTTTGGTGGAAGATGGTCTGCTTTGTCATTATCTGATCTTGCTCTCAGGACAGCAGAACGATTACTGGAACCTTTGAAGAAATTACAGTAGTTTTGGAGAGTGAAAGAATCTCTCCACGGTAATTAGTTTGTTTGTTTGTTTGTTTGGTGTTTATTCTGGGTTTTTTTTGTTTTGTTTTTTGTGCTGTGATGCCTCTTTGGTAGCCTGGTCAGTTCAGATGTCTGGATTCCGGATAAACAAGGCTCTGCTGGAGATACAAAGCCTGTTTCAGATAGGTCTTGCCTGCCAGAGGGTTTTGTACTACGCCCAACTGAATCAAGCAGTTCTCCGGTTGCCCAAGCTTGTCCTTCCTCTTCCTCTAGTATTTGCAGTGTCATTTAAATTTAAAAGTTTCTGAAATGGATCAATTTTTTTTCCTCCTCAAAACCTCTAACACAATGCCACGGGGTGGCAGACATACTTTGGATGTTTTTTAGTGTTGCAAGAATTTTAGTACCATGCAATTAGTTTTAAGACAATGGAGTGCTTAGGCACCATGTTGGCCAAGTCCTGTTTTATGATGGATGTAAGAATATCACATGTCTTGACGTCCAATATGGAAACAAATAAGATAACAGAGGATGACACTGGTTAGGTGACACTCAAGTCTCATTTTCAGACGTGAACTTTGAAATGATTGCGGTCATGTTTTAACTTGTACATGCCATCTGAACAGGATATGTTACTGCCATGCAGTGTTCAGTGTACTAAAAATCCACAAAGGCATGGCATTTCAGTCCCTTCAAACATATTGCTATGTAGGTAGGTACAAAGTGCTTTATATAAGCCCCTCTTACAGCTGGTTTACAAGCAGGTTGATTACATGAATTAAAGTTTCCATGTTCAAATAGTACTCCTGGTGTTCGTCTTTTTCATCATCATTAAGATCTTTCCCTTCTTACCTCATGTCTGAGCCTGTCTGGAGAATGAAGATCAGGTGTTCCACATGTCCAGAAAAGGCCAAGATGGAAAATAACAATGGAATAACAATAGAAACTGGAGTATGAAGGTGCTGAAAATGATGATGTCACTAGCCCTTGATTCACAGGGCCTTCTAAGGACAGTCTCTGTGCTGTCTGAGTGCCTCAAGTGGAATGTGAAGTAGCAAGTGGCTCATATACCGCGTGAAGTAATTAGAATATGATTTTGGCTGAGACCATTGGTGCTGTTATTCACACGCTGGATGGTGGAAAATTATTTGCGGCTACCCGTCTTCTCCTACCCCTTTTTTGTTTGTACTGTATCTGTCCGATGGCATCACATGAGGCTCACCACAGAGCCAGTTGTCTGTGGGCTGAAAAGTTCTGATGTGTTTATTTGATCATGCTTCCATGATGTGGCCATTATTACAGCTACAGCTTTCCATCTGTCTGTCATTCAAGTCAGACCATAAATCTTACAACGACAGGTCCTATGCATGTTTTCTTTATACACTCCAGCTTTTATTGTTTCAACTCAAAATCACTCCCGCTGATTGTTAAAGTTTAGCCAAAAGGACATGCCCATTAAAAAGGAGTGTGTGTGTGTGTGCGTGCGTGCGTGCGTGCGTGCGTGCGTGCGTGCGTGCGTGCGTGCGTGCGTGCGTGCGTGCGTGTGTGTTTTCATTGGCCTGCCTTTGTTTTGACAGCCCTAAAGGCCCTACTGTGCTTTGTCATGTGTGGGAGTTGTCATGTCACGAGTATGACCTCATAAACACAGACCACATTTATGAATGCTGAGAATTTTTTTCCTCAGTTTTTTTTCCTGATACAGCATTGATATAAATGAATAAGTTCAATTGTATGCTGCAATAACAGGCCTCTGTGGTGAACCAATAATCTTTTAGAGTTCTCCAGATTTTGCCGTTCACTGCAACTGCCACACCCTAAATAACATAGGCAAGCAGGTCACATCTTTTTCATGAAACAACCTCTCTTCTAACCCCACAGTGCATCTTCTCCTCCATCTTTCATTCTAGCATTCAGCTTTCAGGCCACCCCCCCGGTCTTCTCTCTCTCACCCCAACACACAAACAGACAGACTCTCCTAATCCATGGCAAAGTTGATAGGTAATGAGTGTCAGGGCCTGATGGTGGGTAGGTGTCAACCACAGAGCCCAGTCTAAGCTGGGCCAGCTTAGAGCTGCCATCAAGGGCTTTGGCCTGTCAACCTGTTCTAGCCAATCAGACCTGCAGTGATCTTACTTACTTAGTGGACTCCTCTCCATGGCCTCCTGATTGGCTGAGAGAAAGTTGAACAGATGGATCAGCCTCTAGAATATGTTCGCACAGTATGTCTGTTTGCTCAGGTTACTAGTTAATCAGTAGAATCTTTTGTTTGTTAGTTTTAACAAGCCCTCATGTGAATTACTCATCAGTTCAATATGCAGAAATCCCTTGTTGGCAATTTCTTGTGCAGGCAGTCCAATTTGCGTGTGTGTACGCGTATGACAGGTGCAAATGATGAGCAAGAGAGTAAGTATCTGGGTATACTGTATACTCACACTGCTGGGGAGCAGATGTCAAAATGCTGACACTTTTGATCACTAGTGTCACCGATATGAGAGGGACGTGGCCCACAGTTAAAGGCCACGACATCTGCGTTTGTGTGCGTGTGTGTGTATGGGGGTGTAAGGTGGGTGTTCGAGCTTTTTGTACATGTGCATCCTCATCATTGTGTGTGTGTGTGTGTGTGTGTGTGCATACATGTGTACCACAGACATGTGGGCATGTGCAATATTTACCACCCAAGCAAGTCACCATGACCATCTCAGGGCTCAAGTTCTTCTCGCAGGAGTTGACAAATGCTTTTCGGAGAAATGTATTCTCCTGGCCTAGATAGCTCTCTATCATCAATGGAAGCGCATCGCGTTCAAAACTTTAGGCGCCCTTCAAAGGAGGGACAAGGAGTTCATCTGAGAAAGTGCGACAGCAAGAGAGAGACGGAAGAGAGAAAGAGGCCATGGCAAGGACGATGCCTTTCCTCATCGAGGCGACATAATTAGCTGATCCTTGTCTCATCATCCAGGAACTCTCCAGACCCCCCTGTCTTGGGAGACAGCATGCGCACAAGTGAATGCAGGAGACAGAGTGATCAAAACCATGACCTGAGGCACGGGGATACTTGAGGGCCTCAGAGGACTCAGAGACATGAGGGGTGAAGTGAGAAACACTGACTGTATGGTCTGTTGGTGTCTCAGCCTTCTGCGAATGTTTGTCTCCCTCAGGCTTTCACATGTGGCCGATTCCAACCTACTGTAATTGTCTCTCTGCCCCTTGGGAACTTGCAACCTCCCTGATTGCCTGCTTAACAGACAGTAGACGGTGTTTTCCATGTCTGTTGCTCTTTGCACCCCTACCTCCCAGTGTTTCTCATTCTCCCTCCAGGTATATTGTTTATAAGCCACCCTAGATGAAACCATTTTGAAAATTCCTTTGCATTCTCCACTTTGACTGTCAGGATCGTCTTGGGTGGCTCACACAACGCGGCCTATGTAAAGGCAACTGTCTTTTTTTATTAAATAGTGATGATTTATGCGTTATAAATGAAGGCATGTGTGCATGCAAGTGATAAGAATGATGAATCGCTTGGCTGGTGTGTCCTATCTTCATTCTTTCATCAGATACTAATCCTTCTATCTATATTGCAATCTCTGCACTTGTTTAGAAGTTCTCTCACTCGTTTTTGCTGTGATCTTTTTAGCCATCCTCTCTCACTTCATTTTTCTCTCGCTTTGTGTCTGCATGTATTTTTCACTGCAGATGTTTTGACCGACAGGGTTATTGCTCTAGAGGCTGATGCTTGGACGAAGGATGACATTGCACTGCACCATGAGCTCATGCTCAAATTAGGGAGGATATCCGGAATCCATCCCTAAACGTCTCATTTAATCATACAGGGTGGAGGGTAAACGTGTTTATGGAGCTAATAGTGGAGTGAATACATTGCATATTTGAGTGTGTGTGTGTGTGTCTTTGTCGTAAGCATGTTTGTGTTTTAACTACGCCTCTCTAGTCTCCTGGGTGGACATGACACATAAGGGCAGGATGTGTTTCCCTCTGAGTTTGTAGGACTCTTGCTCGCTTGGGAAAACAGGGAAAGAATAAAGGGAAGGAAGGAGGAGAGAGGGGGAAAGCTCAAAGCCTCTCGCAGTCATAAAGTCACACTCAAAGCTTCCCTAATTACCTCTGCTTTTCATCTGCACCACTCACCTCGGCATGAATGTGCGAGAACCCAAAGGAGTAGGGAGTCGGGCCTAGAAAAAGAGGGAAAAATAAGATGGAGGGAGGGGTTGGTTGAAGCAAAGTTTCAGTGAAAGTGTGCAAGGATGTGTTTGAATGGGGCTCTATAAGGTGTGTGTGTGTGTGTTGTGGTCTGCCTTCAAAGATCCTTGAATCAACAGGCTTCTACCCTGTAGATTTGCTGGTTACTCCCTCCTTCTTCCTTGGTGCCTTCTTCTGTCTGTGGTCCATGCTTTGTCAGCATTGGTTGCTTCACAAACGCATGCTGGGTCACGGTGGGCACTACGCTTGCTGCTCGCTTGCTGTTGTGTACGCTGCAGGGAAGCCTGATGTCTCAAAGATTATCCAGCTGCCAAGAGTGCACTCCACAGAACGAAACCATAAACACAAAAATTCTTCCCCATCTTCTTCCTCTCCCCAAGATTTTCCTTTCATTTTTCTTCATCATTATTATTCTCCCAGCTGCCCCAGTCTTCCTCAGCAACCGTCCATGCTCCTCAATATTGCACGCAATGCCTAAATAAATATGAGGTCTGTGTAGATTAGCCTGCCGCCAGTCTGCTCAGCCATAATATGACATACTAGCATGAAATGAAACGGAGATAAATACCCCTTTATTTCTTGCCAACACAATCTCTTCTCCCATGGAATGATTTTCTGACACTACTTTACAGCATACTTTGTCTGACACTGCCTTTCAGCTAGCCTGAGCAAACACACTTGGTGTAGACTAAGCTTCATCAGTCTCACTACTATCGTATGAGCACAATAAGCTTGATGTCCAGGAAGTTTCTTGGTAATCAGACAAAGTCGCATCTCCCGGGGCTTGTTCTCTGTCCAAGAGAATTTGGCTTTTCTGGAACACAATCTGTGTGTCTGGCTGATGGGATTTGTTCTCTGCTGCTGCTGATTGGTCCAGTCTGGCCTTTTCCTGTGTCCTGTCTGACTCTGCTGCACCCGTCTTTCCCAGACTGATCCCACAAGCCATAAAGTGTCTGCATGAGAGTGTGTGTGTGTGTGTGTGTGTGTGTGTGTGTGTGTGTGTGTGTGTGTGTGTGTGTGTGTGTGTGTGTGTGTGTGTGTGTGTGTGTAATATAGATCTGTGTGTGCACACGTGTCCATGTACAACAGCTGACATTCCAATTTTTTTTTCTGTCAATGTTCGACAACCACCACATTTGAGACACTAGTTCACTCTTTTGGTGAACTTTTAGAGAAATGATGGTGGATATTGACCAAAAATACGGTCATGCTGGGAGAAATGAGGGAGCACTGGTAAGATGGAGCATGAGGGAAGGAGGGGTTGAACATCGCAAATTGGCCAGACCAGCATGTCTGTAAGGGAGAGTCGCTTCCATCCGACGCCTGTGGGAAATCAGGGTGTGTGCTTAATATGCGCTACTAATGCATAAGTGGATGAGCATCATGATGTGCATGTCTCTGTGTTGTGACTCACACTGTTCCTTCAGCCCAGAGTAGGTTGGAGCTGGCTCTCCTCCTCTCGTCTCTCACCACCAACTCGCTTCATCACTCCCCCCATTCAAATCAACTGACTTTCCTCATTACGCCCTGTATTGGTCACTCCTCTGCTTCCTCTCCTCCTTCCTCCTCGCCTCTATGGCTCCTAGTACACCATTAAGGAGTCCCCACGGTAGGCTTTATTCACTGATCCTCCAGTCATTCATCCATTGTATTCCAGCGGAACAATAAATGAGACAAATGGTTAGACAAAAAAAAGAAAAAAAAAAGTTGTTCTGACCCTGGGCAACCATGTCCTGTTTGTATGATCCATGATGGATTGTGATATCTGCTGTACTGTCTGCCAAAATGAATAGTGGGTTTACGCAGGTCTGCTCTTAAATCAACCATAACGTAGTCTGTTGCCGGCAAACTCTTAATACTTCATTTGGTTTCAGTAGTATGATGGAATTTGTCCTTCACAAATATTTTCATACATTTATCTTGATTATTTAGTATTTTCCTTTGATTTATTTCAGCCCACCAAATGGATTGAAGCATTTTTGTGTTGTTTTCAATGGCAGGAGCATAAGGGCTTAGGTCTAATCAAAGAGTAGTTTTGGCCCATAATTGAAACAATGCATAAGTGACCCTGAATGCTTGATTCATAATAAAGCTGAAAAATGAAAACAGGGGCCACACCTGCTCAGAAAAGTGGAAAATACTTCATTAGACCCCCTTTCATCTTGGATTCCTTTCACACCTCAGACTCAATTCAAGGGTCTGTTTCATGTTAATCTTATGTTAGCCTAAATGTTTCCTTTCCCTTTTCATGAAAATCTGGAGTCCAGTCTCCATCTCCACCGTTGTCATCATCAGTTTCCACTTACACTATAAAACGGCTTACTAGCATGACAAGGCTTTTTTGTTTATCACAAAACCACACTCTGCCGTTAATATGGCCAGGTTTTGAAGAAAATGCCTCCATTCTATTAGATTTACTCCTTAATGTTCCAGTAATAAGCAACTGGCAGCTGATTTGCTTTTGCATGGAAACTATTTTTTCTCACAAGTCTTTCTTTCCTGCACTTCCCTGCACACATCCTTTTTTGGATGCTCCAGACTACTTTTCTCCAAACTGCACATCAAAACAGTATTTCACAGCTGTATGTATGTGGCCGTCCCTCTAAGATGTAAAAAGGACATGAAGTTACACACTGCATGCACAGTGATGCTGCTCATACTGTATGAAGAGTCAGAGGTCATTCCTACTTGTATAACTGGCACAAGCAGTTATAAATGAGTGCAAATGCTTTTTGTCTATGACACTTTGAGCCGCTCCTTAGCGCTTACAATATATCAAAAGAGACACTGTGATTTATATACCAATAAACAAAAGAGAAATAGGGGGGTCTCTGTAGGCCCGTGGCCCCCTTAATGCTTAGGACCAGAGGTGCTGTCCATCAGCCTGTCAGCAGTCTGCCCTCCGGCTGGCCCTCCATATCTCCCCTTTATGGTATCAGCCATTTGAACAACCCTCCCTCCCTCCCCTGCTCTTCCCTCAGCCCCTCACCCACTGCCCCTGTGCTCTGTCTCCTCTGTCCCTGTCCTTCTCTCGTCTGCTCATTCCCCTGCCTTCGATCATGTTTCCCTACTTTGGCCTGAGCAGAGAGCAGTGATCCCCCTTGTCCAATATCCACCTCCCCCCCAACCGCCACCACATTATAGCTCAGTGCACCCCGAATGCCCCTGGCATCTGTGGAATTGTTTATGTTTCAGAGTTTTGATATAGCTTGGCTGCCTTTTTAATTATCGGAATGCTGATGGAGAGATGGGGAGCTTGCCCCCACCCCTTACCACCTACTCCTCCTCCTCCACCACCTCCTCCCGTCTTTCCTCTAGAGCTCATTATCCCACCTGTTAGCCTCCTGATAGGACAAGACAGGAAAATTAAGATTTGGTGCCAGGGTTTGCTAAAATCTGTGCATACACAGTTGTGATTGTGTGCGCTGGTTTTCTAAGTTGCTTGTGGAGTCACAGTGATTTTGGCAGGAGTGCAGCTCCCCAGCTCGTGCAGGTCAAATTTGCGTGAACAGCATGTCTGTACGTGTTGTCTGACAGATGAGTCATGATCCCTCTTTAGACTTTAGATGTGTCATTTTGCCACACAAGTATGATGAATCAACAGATTGATTCATTGACTTATTAATAGGTTATTACCATTAAACAGTTTGCTGAAAGGTTAGAGGCTGGCAGATTGTATGACATTGCAGCTCTCCCGTGTAACCTAAGATGACCAGTGCTGAGTGGGAAAAGGCCTTATGTACAGTATTTCTACTAATTAAAACAAGGATATGTAATCTACACATGTGTCAGTATGTCATGTATCTTTGTGGTGACCTGTCTGAAACCCAAGCCTATGGTAGGATTAACATGCCTGAGAAGACGGTTGGTCAGGTCCAGTTGGGACTGATTTCCAAGATAGGAAGGGCCCACATCTCCATGGTATGAGAACAGTGTCTCCTACCTCATTATCACAATATTACCGCATCTTCATGCACACGCAACTGTACACACATATGCACACCCGCCTCTGCAAACCTACATGCACGTACTTAAAAATACAGACACATGAACTCACACTCTATAAAAGATGCAGTCACACTTTAAACCCTCTAACCCAGGGCTGTACAACTGGTTTATAATGGGAAATATTCCAGGGTCACACATTATCAATTTTCCTTTTTTCAAATCAAAATATTTGCACACACATTTTCCATTGCATTTTGCAGCACTGTGTGTTTTTGCAGTCTACCCACCACCTGACACTGTGTACTGTACATTTTGTGTTTACAAGTTGAAATTTCAAGAAGAGTTTTCTTCATTTCACGATATATCAGCAAGCAAAGGCTAGATTGCACTACAGTAAACACCAGTTGTACCACAGAGCAAACACAGAGTAGCTTTCTGATTGCACAACAGGCTAGGTCTGAAAACATTTGATATCTGTATATAATGGGACAAAATGCATTTGCAGGATTTTGCAGGAGCAGGAAAGATGGCCTCATGTTTGTCAGGAGGATGCTCACTAGACATGTTATGTTTCCTTTAGGTTTAAAGGTAACTAAAGAAATGTACTCTAAGAGTAATATTTGCTGTTGTACACTTTTTAATACAGTTGAACATACTAGTATTAGTTGATTCTTGGGAATTTTAGGGGATTTCAGAAATGCTGCATTCTCAGATTCTCAGGCAATATGATGCTAAAGTGTGTGGAGACTCTGATGCATAATTATGACCATAGTCAATGTTTTCACTTTAATATCTGCTGATACCTACAAGAAATTGGCAGAATAAATTTCACGGGAGAAGAAACATGATCAAGCAGATAGGATCATTCCCTCTGACAGTGAGGACAGTGAGCTTGAAGCAAGTCAGGGCGAGTGGATCAGTTTGAGAGACAGTTTGGAGGTCAGGGCTCAGTCAATCACTGTCCTTGCCACCTCCTTTTCATAACATGTTTTCATTAAGTTTCACTGTGCTTGACTGCACTTGCCAGCTCTGGGGTGTATAAACTGCACACACGCGTAAGCGATGTACCCGCTCAGATGCTTTGCACCATGCATTGCTGTCTGCCACGGTGTCTTTTTTGATACCACCACTAGGAGTCACCAAAGTCAGAAATTTCTACACACAGGGGCTTTAAATAATAATTAATAAATAACTTACTACTACTACTACTACTAGATCTGCCAATACTGCTGGTCATTCAGTATAATCAGCCTCTCAAACCCTTGTGCACGCACTCAGCATGCTGATCTGTGATAGCTGTCTGGTGTCCTATGCAGATTTTTGGTGACCCAGCTTTGATGCCTTAAATACTCAAACTGTGACAGTACTCTACAGTTAGACTGAGCAGAACCACATCTTTCTCAGCGTGAAAGTGGCTTAGAAATTAGGAGTTCTGACTTTTCTTGTTCCTGTTCTTGTGGCAGTTTCACTTAAGCTTTAATTGTGCCAGTAAAACACTGGGTTGCCATGCAGAATGTAAAGTGGAAATAGCGTCTTACGATTAAACCCAGTGATCTCAGAGAGTGGCCTTGGCATGGCATTGGTGGAAAGATATAGTGTAATATCCCAGCCCAGAGGCATAAATACATACTGAGTTCAGGCCACTGCAGGACAGAGGCCTCCTCAGCTCTGCCACTGCTGCTTTTTTATCCATTTAATACCTTGTTTATTCCGAGCAGAGAGCATGTCAGAGTAGCCCCACAGGGCCACAGACAAAGCAGGCCTGTTCATTTATTCCTGTATAGTTAGCTTGACAATTATGTGTTTTGAATTTTGAACTTCCGTGGAAATTAAAGATAATTGCTTCATGCAAAATAGCCTCGATCCAGCCAGACTTTATTTCCCAAGAAGCTCACTGATGGGAGACTGTGACATGGTAATGATAGCCACCCACGACTGTGCGTCTGAATGGAGTGTGGTCAAATCCAGTTTCAGGCACAGTGGTCAGACAGAACAATCAAACCCCACTGACTGTCATGCAATGGTAGTTAGGACTTAAAAAGCTGCTGGTTTCTTGTTTTTTTCTTATCACCCTGTTTCCCAGTGCTGGAAAGTGCAGAGAAACCCACAACGATTGCACTTGATTTATCACAATGAAAAACAGGGTCCATTTGAGCGTGGGAGAGAAGTTGATGGAGAACAGAAAATAGCGGATGCTGAAAATGAATGAATTACGGGATCCAGTTTTTTGTTTGTCAGAGTGTGGAGAGGAAGAAAGGTAGACTCTAGCCCCTCTTCTCTACATTTAGTGAAGGACATGTTTGAAGTAACAGCCACAGAGAGACAGGGAAGTGCTCCGGACCCAGGGGCCAAATGAATCCAGATGTCAGGGAATGTTCACAAGGTGGAGTCCACTTGTACAGTAGTTGTTTTTCCTTGTTCAAAAGTTCAGTCGCTTTTTATTCCATTTTTCCTGGCGGTCTCCCACTCTCTTCCCTTTTTTCCTTTTTCGTGTTCTCTCTCTCTCTGTGTGTCACCCTCTTGGCAAATGAAAAATAAGCTTTTTGAACAAGTACGGAATGTCTTGCGAGTGTAATGATCCTGTCATAAACTCTCTGAAAGATGTGCATCCAGTCATGTTTTTTTTGAGAAGTAGAAGAGATTTTAGAAGAATTTCACCTCTCTTCTTGAGAAGCTCTCTCACTGTCCTGTTATCTAGATAGACAAGTTTTGGTTTGCCCCCACCACGCCTCCAAGAGAGCAAGATTAAACCATGGTATTTGTGAGCATGATACTTTTATAATAACATTATGTAATGCTATGTAACCTAAGCCTGTGGGTACATCTTGTGGTGTAAATTTTTTGTGGCGATTGAGCCTTGTGGCCTGACTGGCACTCAAGCAGGCAGACCTCACAATGGCACTGACTCTGCAGCCCCATGGGTTCAGGAGACAGTGAAGCGGAACTGAAACTGTCATTTTACAACTTCTACTGTTTTTGCTCGTTCCCTTTCTTTTTTGCTTTCCTCATTTTGTTGCTCCTCTTGGTCTGTCTCTCGCCAGACATCTCCGGAGGTCCTTCTGACTCCTCATCACCCCTCGCTTTACAGTATTAATCCCTAACAGACCATTACTTGTCATCTCTGTCTGCTTTATTTCTGTCACACGCAGCCACGCTCTTCAAAACCCAGCAGGCTGCAACTTTTTAATGCAATGTGCGCGGGAGCAGCTCTGATCATGACGATGGTGTTTTCTGGTGCGTTATAAATGAGTCCCCGCGTGTCACAGACAGCGGTCGTATTAGTGCAGCTGTTGAGGAGGACATGACTGTTGTTATCCTTCTGTCTGTGAGCTGGGAGCGGCTGGACACACACAGGCAGATACACAAACACATACGTACTCATTTTGGTAACGATTACTGTAGTGAGATAAATTCACTATGAAGAAGATTCTCTTATGAATGAATGTTAGAGTGAACATCACGTCCACAGTACATGATTAATACCGTTTGGTTAGCAGTCAGTACCATTTGCAGAATGGTCATACACTGTGGGTTTATGCTGAACTTTTTTCCATTTCATGTATGTGTGTTTGTATATGAGTGTGTGTGATGTGGTGGTGGTAGTGGTGGGTGTGTTGGCAACCTCCTTCTTCTGTCTCAATTTCTGTACAGTTGCTACTGGTCCTGCATGTCCTGGCGTGCTTTTGAGCTGACATCACACACCAGAGGAAAGTGTTGTGTCCAGGACATGCTTACACACACACACACACACACACACACACACACACACACACACACACACACACACACACACACACACACACACACACACACACACACACACACACACAGTTGCATAGAGTAGAGAATGCGTGGAGGGGAGTGAAGGAGATGGAAGGGGTGAGTTAGGCTGTAGGGTAGAAAAGACGTCATGTATGGTGGTAAGCAAGATGTTTTTGCAAAATTTTCTAGTAGTTAGAGCAGTTACTGAGCAGTGAAATGGGGATAGGCAGATTATTGAGAATACTAAAAAATATTGGAGAGACAGGAGAAAAAATGAACAAGCAAGCAAGAGGGTTGAACTGTTTCAATTTGATGTAGTTTTTTTCCTCTTCCTTGCTTTACCCTCTGGCACTCCATCTCTCTTCTCTGTAACAGGACCTTGCTTTGGAAGAAGTGGCACTTCATTGGAATTTATCAGCCTCTGCACTGACATCAATGATTGCTTTACAGCCTCAGTTTCTCACCAGGAAAGGACATAAGAACTGCATGTCGATGTGGGTGTGGGTGTGGGGTGGGCTGGTAGCATGGCAGTATTTGTCAAAGAAAATGCAAACTGATTGTGATCACTGCTCGGATCAAGATGTGTCCCTGTCTCTCTCTCTCTCTCGACAGACAGTGTCAGAGACAGACAGACTACGGTCTACTGAAGACATAGTTATTGGGGTGATGACTTCATACACGATGATATCCAACTGCTTTATAGGGAAACTTGACACTGGTTTCTCAACCCAACTTACTGTTGCACACAAGCCAAGCTTAGCTGGTTGGGAGCCAGGGTTTGGATATGTGTTTGCATTTTGAATGCCTTCCCAATATTCTGGAGAGCTTTTAGATCATGTCATCAATGATTCTGAATGCTCCTCTCATACAAAATGTCATCTGCCCTTGTCACTCCTGCCGTCTCTCATCTGTGTGTTTTCTTTTTTGCTCTCCTTGCAGACATGTTCCAGTACCTTCTCTCTTTCTCTCAGGGCCACCTGAGTTCTCTGTTGGAGGGAACCTACACACCCCTGTCCCGCCACGCCCTACCCCATGTTAACCAACTCTTCTCCTCACTCTCCCTCTACCTCCGTGGGGCCAATGTCTCTGTGGAGGCGTCAGTTCACCAGTTTTTTAACAACCTCTTCCCACTTGTCTACATGCGGCTCATCAATCCAGGCATTGAGAGCAGCATGATGATGGCCAGTGAAATGGGTGACTGCCTCCGGATGATAAGGCAGGATGTCAACCCGTTTGGGCCCCATCCGGCCGTCATGGCCCAAGAACTGGCGGGGGCACTGGGAGCCGGGCGGCAACTGGGCCTGGCCCTGGAGGAGGGTCTGGAGGTGATAAATGCCACTGAACATGTCAGCCTAAGCAAGGAGTGTGTGAAGGGCCTGGTGAAGATGGTGTACTGCTCCCACTGCAGGGGCTTGACACTGATCAAGCCCTGCGTGGGCTACTGTCTGAACGTCATGCGAGGCTGCTTGGCCAGTGTGTCAGAGCTGGATCAGGCTTGGAGGAGGTATACAAGCTTGTTGGAGCAGCTAACCCACGCCATGGCCGGGCACCACAGTCTGGAACTAGCCCTGCTGGGGGTCAGGAGCCATGTTAATGAGGCCTTGCTCTATGCACAGCTCCACGGTCCACTCATCACTGCCACGGTGAGTACACACGACATCACACACTTTTGTTTAACATCTTTGTTTTATACATATACCTTGGCAATGTTCTATGTATTGATTGGAAAGCTTTTGCAGGCCTCTTGTAGGTTATGAGCTATTTTTTCCACCAGTGCAACAAAGAACCCTGCACACTGCATTAATGTTGGCACAGCGTTGAAACTATTCAGAGAAAAAATAATGTTTATACTTAAAAAAGAAAAAAAAAGTTCAGCCTCCTCCAAAGAAATGCGGGCTGAGCTGAGGCTAGAAAGGGACCAATTTTCCAAAATGGCAAGGCAGCTAAAAATCAGCATTGTTTAGAGTCTGACTGTAGGGGGAATATTATAAATATCTCATGGACTATGATGAAAATGAGAAAATTTGTTGATAAAATGGGGGATTTGGTGTACTTAACATGCTGTGAGTACTACCATATGCCTTGTGTTATATGTGGTTTTACGTTGGATGTTCACAGCATGAAGACAGTTTCATGAAAGACGGCCAGACAGTTGTTCAAACTTAATACTGTAGTTAAATCTGCAAAATTGTGCTATTGTTTAACACTTAGTCTTGGATTTCTGTTCTTATGTTCGCAGCAAGACTATTCTGAACACAACAAACAGAGTCCATTCAGAGTTGGCAATTCTGTTAATTTTTTCAAGTTAAAAGTGTATTTAAAAGTCATATTACACATAAACATCACACAAAGTAGTACTTCTGCTTGCTTGTCAGTAATTTGCCTTATTTGACGTATCATCTAACATCAGCAAACACAGTAAGCTGTAATCTTTATCTTCATATTTTAAACAATACTGACTTTCTCTCAGCCCAAATTAAAAGTGGAGGCATGCATGTGGGTGTAGCATGAATCATACATCAAAGAGCAGGTGGTTAGCAGAGATTTATGTACCTCATCAAGAGGAACGTAACAAAATTCTCACTATAATGTCAGTCCCCATTGTATCTCGCTGTTTATTTTGTTTAAATTCAGTATTGAATTTATTTGCCCTTTTCACTTTATGTACATTTCACTTTGAACCAGGCGTCTGACTCTGACCACCCAATCCTTGTTGCTCAGATATTGCAAAGCAAGCTGTTGCCTCGTGGATGTTTTAGTTACTGTTTGTAGCCTTGTCTAAATGTAAGTGACAGTGGTAAGGGTGGTGGGACAGCAGGGCAGGGGCACCGGAAAATTTCCCTTATTTTCAAACCCCAGTGTTGACAGGTATGTGTTCCTGTGATATGGATGTGTTGAATATGGGAGCAGAGAGGGGAAGAACAAGGCTTCAAATGCTGAGAGGGTTATGGAGGGTGCAGTTGTTCCCCAATATCTTTAATGGGCCGACTTGTGGACATGTCTTCACTGGAACTGTTCCCAGAACTGAATTGGAGCTGTAAGACGACACTATAGAAGCTATAACGTGCAAGCTGTTGCTGGATTAAGCTTCAGTTTGGCTTTCTCAGTTGTCTCAATGTACATTTGCAGTCTTCCGTTGAACTATTGTATATTATTATCAGAGGCTAGTGATTACTTTGGTGACTTAGTGAAGACAGACTGTGCTGGCCAGGTGAACTTGAAGGAGCATACCATTCTCTAAGGAACATAGGCCATCAACGAAAACCCTCTGTTCTCACATACTGTATCTTAGTTTTAGAACTATTTTGTCAGATTCAGTATTTTTCGGAACCAAATATTCAAGTGAAACTTTACCTAACATACATGGCCACATTGAGAACTCCTTTCAATTTCAATTATCTTTATTTGCTTGTTTCATGACTTTTTAGATAAAGGTTGCAATGCTTTGCCATTACCATTATTATTGTTTGTCCAGTGGATTTAGTTTCCTGACAACATAGCTTGTGACTGCGAGCCAGATCTCATTATCACAGCTTTACTTTAGCACATTAAGGCAGTGTGGAGACAAATTTCCCTGCAAAAAAAAAAAAAAAAGCCCTTATTCTGAATGGAAGGCATGAAAATGCAGCAGTCAGCATGCAAAAATAAAGTAACTTTGATCACGGTAGATTATCTTTGTCAAGCAAGATTCAGTTCTCCCTTCAAGTAAAGGGTCATAGTGTACCAGAATGAACCGAAACGAATGTCTGCCTGGAAGGTGGAACACATTTAACATGTATAGCACTTCTAATGGAAAACGGTTGGCAGTAACATAAAATGCAAGTAATTTGTAGTTAATGGGCTTAAACATGTAAAACCACTGGTATGGTCCTTTTAGAGTTGTGAAGGAACATCACAGAGCCTGAATGATTCTGAATTAAACACTCACATTAAACACACACGCATTTAAATGCATAGACACTTACTGTACGCACACATGCACGCTCAGACAGAGGAGGGTTGGTTGCCAGGCTTAAAGACTGACCTAATACAACTATGCAGAGAGACCCAGCTTGCATTTCGTGTGTGTATGTACGTATGTGTGTGGATGTGTGTGTGTGTATGCTGCTTGGTATTCATGGCGTGGCAGGCAATCCTGGAGCAGGGAGTCCAGCACGGGGACAAGTGGGACAGAATTGAAAGGGTTCCAGCTAGGCCATACAAACTAGACCCAGCCAGCTGGAAAAAAGGGCCAAGAGAATTGTCGCTGATAAAGGAGGTGGCCCCCAGTCGGACACTGGTGGCTCCCGTTTTCTGTGCTCTCATTGCTTCAAGCAGGCTATAGCGCAAAAACGATCACCTAAGGTCACTCGCTGTGTGTATTACCTATAGAACCCGTGGCCTTTTTAAATCACAGTATGTTTTTATAAAGCCGCAGTGGCCTGTCAAGGAAAGCTGTTAAGTCTCCAGTGCACAACTACTGTGTCAGCGTAGCCACCTTCACCCTTATAGCTCCATACACCCCCCCTCCCAGACCTACACCCAATTTTAAACAGCTATTATCTTTACTATCTTACTGCAAAGTAAATAAAGTGCAAATACCTCGCTGAACCTACTGTTGATTTTCATAACCTATGCCGTGCGCAAGAAGTCAAGCACAAAGAAGTAACTCTATTTTCATGCCGAGTCAGAATATTATATGGAGTTGTTATTAAAGGAATTATTGTGACTGTGTGGTTTTAAACTGGGATGTTATCCCGAACCATTTTGTGGTTGCTCTCTCTCTCACTTAAACAGCTGCAGACTACACAGAGTCTGCACTATATGTTGCAGTACGTCATAGGGTAGGACTTGGGTCATAAACACATATACTGTACATATGCACACACATAGCCTGGCCGAGTGCAGGTATCAGGTTTTTAGAAGTCCTGGAAGGAGCCTGGATGTGCGGCCCACCCTGTGACAATACTGGCGGCGCACGTGAGACTGAAAGGCAGCTATTGATAGTAATGTGGGGCAGCAGAAGGATATATTGTGTTTTAACACATTCCTGCCCTTATTGAGATGGAGCGTGAACGTGGCTGAAAGGGAAGTGGTTATGGTTATGGATATTGGGGGAGCCCGGGGCTGGATTATGTCGAGTAGACACAATTAGGAGAAAATTGGAAAATATCCAGTAAAAGTGGCTACTCTTATTGGGCCCCAGTGGAATTGGTAGCTCCAATGTTTAGTGAGGTTTTCTCCCTCTGAATGCTGCCCTGTTGAATTTAGTTTCTCCCTCCAGAGTCAACTGTGCCTGAGAGGCCACAGACGGCTGTTTATTGACATGGCCATAAAAATGATATGGCTCATATGACCTAGAGGGGAACTTTATATCTTCTACTTGTTAAAGATGAGTA
The DNA here is from genome assembly GCF_039877785.1 of Chaetodon trifascialis. NCBI lineage: Eukaryota > Metazoa > Chordata > Actinopteri > Chaetodontiformes > Chaetodontidae > Chaetodon > Chaetodon trifascialis. Next base: position 13,737,113 of record NC_092066.1, read on the forward strand.
GACTGTCGGATAAATCTTTACAAACAGAAGCATGCATTCACTCACACCTTCATCTACTCACTCAGTCAGTTGCTTTGTGAGAGCTTTATAGTTTGCTATAAGAAAATAGTACCAGTGGTCCAGATTAGAGCCAGTTTATATGCAGGTCTACCTTATCCGCTTGTTGGTTTTACCCCAGCTTCTCATTACAGTCTTATGGAGGAATGATAATAGCAGCCTGGGCCTTTAGATAATGGAAACAAGGGCCAGCGGGACGACTGGAAGGTTTCCATTCACCACGGCGGCACCTCAACAGACTGCAGTGGCTTACATTGCTAGCACTTTTTCTTTTACTCTATCCCACAATAAAATAAAGGAATATCACTGGTGTGAAAACAAACATTGTTGCTATCACAGTTTCATATTTTGATTTCCCCGTTCCAGTCGCTGCAACCCACTATTTTCATTGTTTCAGTATAGGATTGGGAAGTATGATGATATATACTGTGTGCACCATCAGATATTTTGCTATACTGTGGTAAAGTGATGTTTCAGGCAGTAGTGGACACTGCAGCAAATCAATGAGCAGAGTAAATTTTATGGCATTATTACATTTATATGATTATTTTGCAACAATGTGATGATGTTGCCTGAATCGGTTAGGTATTTAATGTTCAGGATAAGACAAAAACAGACATTCTGCTCTCTGGTCTACATTCCTACAGGTCATTTGCAGTGATATATAATGTATATGTATACTGTATGTGTAGCTTACTTTATGAGTAATTCAACTTACATTTTGTGTTTTATTTAATGGGACAGGTTGGAAAAAAAGTAGTGCAAAATATCTTCTGTATTTCGACTAATGTAATATAATGTTAATTACACTGTCACAATCAAAAACAGCTATATAATCGAGAAAGTAAAATAAGTGTGCGAGTAAGAACAGAAGGACAGAGGAAGACTTTGATTTTCAGCTGTTGGAGGTCACCTTCTATAAAAGGATTAGCTGCACAGGCTCAGGCCTTTACATACTGTTTCTGTATCTTATATTTGAAACTAGCAGAACAGAACAGTAGCTGACGTAAAATGCGCTCATGGCCAATCTATAAGCTTCTTTCTAAGTTGTGTGCGCCTTTGGCACTCTGTCTAACCCTTGGGCTGACTGACTGACTTACTCAGCAGTCCATTAGCTAATGATGGTGGGTGCAGCCTCTCTTCTCCTCAGCCTACGCTCACACATCTTTTCCTGCTCTCCTTGCCCCTCTTTTAGTGTTTGCTTTGCTGCTGATAATACACAGCAACCCTCAACACCACAAAAAAGTCCAGAATTTCCTCTTCACCACATGAAAAATGCGGTTATAACAGCGAGCAATCTCCATATGATTGATTGCTGGGCCATTACATTTGGGTCTGAACATGAAGCAGTGGTCCTTAGTATATTATATTTCTCTGTGGCCCATGACTTGGATTAGTGCTATCATGTAATTTCATAAATCATGTAATTTCTCAGATATGTCATCGGATAAAAGTTGATGAAATATTCACAGAAGGGAGACTAAATGATGTGGGGCTTTCCTTCCTTCTTGAGGTGGAAGACTGTTTCATGCAGAAGAGAGAGTGAGAAAGATGACATGAAAAAAAAGAGGAGTGACAGGCGCACACATATGTTGATCTTGTCCTTTACAAGGCTAATAAATATCAACAACAAAGCTCGCATCCATAGGTCTTCACTCCACCCGTCACAGTCTGTCACTGGACCAAAGTAATTTGATTTGGGCAATAAATTTAAATTGTGACAAAGAAAGATACAGCAACACTGTGCAACGTTTGTGCCTCCACCTTGTCCTTCATGTGGTGAATCATGTAAGATTGCTCCTGCCAGCTAGAAACTGATTCAGTATCACACTTCAACGTCTGTGGGATTGCTGATCAGGTCCTTTTTGACCATTTGGTTCTCGATAATTATGCCTCTAATTTAAATGTGGTGAACCACTGCAGCTAATACCACAACATAATATCCCAGCAAAGCATACCACCTTGCGTCTTTTTCTACGTGGTTTTTCTACCCTTGGCCACATGGCCCTTTTACCCTTTTGTAAACCCTCCTCCCACATGTTCCTCCCCCTCCTTCTCTGTCACCCTTTAAATATTACCTGTTATCCCTGTATGTTTCTTTATTGTCTTTACCTGGTGCATGGGTGCCCACTGACCTGGTGTCTGAGCACCTTTAAACATAAGCTAGCTGGCATGATACTGTCATGCAGCTGCTCCTGTGAAGTGAACGTAAACGTCTGCTGCATCTGTGTTATGATCTTAGTTGCAATTGCTGCTTCATTGGGAGGCTTCAAACGGACACGTGGGCTCACAAAGTTTCTATCCGCAAGCTTATGGTTTTTTTTTTAGCTTGGGCATGCATGTTCCATCGTATCACAGACACAGACGAGTTGAACTCACTTGACCTTTCTCTGTCTCCTTTTCCTGCCCCTCTTCCTCCATCTCTGTGGTGTAGCACCACTTGAGTCCTCAGAGACATCTTGCCACATTCTGTGTCTGTAATTCTCGTAAAATTGTTTACAACGATGGACAAAATGTTGTCAACAAACGCCTAAGTGACACCCATATTTACAAGGAAAAAAAAAAACGAGAGCCTCTCATTTTTAGATCATCTGTGAGTGATTTAATCAGGGTAAACAAGCCTCAGTGTGGAGAGAGAAACTCAATGTTCTCTTTACTGATTGGAATCTCAAGGACTTTTCCCTGTGATATACGAGGGACTGAGTCTCTCTTTAATTAGCACTGACATCATTCGGATAAGAGAGGGAGGAAAAGACAGGGGGGTGGGAGGGACGACTGATTGACAGAGAGAGTCAAGACGAAAGAGAACGATGGAGACAAAGTGATTTAGAAAGAATGACGAGGGACCGAAAAAGATGGCGATGAAGAATTGGCGGGGAGAGAGAAAAGAAGGCAAGGAGAGAAGAGTAATGTTGTAAATCCCTTCTACTCTCTCACTTGAATCCTTCTGTGAGAGGCCAAGTGGAGAGCTGCACAATTAGCCCATGAGTGGTTCAGGGAGTGTTATACTGTCTATGCTGAATGTTTTACACTGAAATAGGCTGAGGACTGTTTTAGCTTTTGGCTTAAAGCTACAGCACATTATTATTTCCAGAATACATGTTTAGGACAGATCCAAACCTATAAATGATTGATTGATAATGAGTTCGCTTCTTACAGTTCATATGACACACATCTGTCTTTGGTGCATTTTTTGAAATTATTGCCAGCTCTTAAAGTCACCAGCTTTAATCTCGCCTGCCCAAAAGAACTGAAGGTTTACTTCACACACATGTGAGGAGAATAAAGGATGGCACGAGTTCAGTCGTGTACAGCGTTAACTACAGTGGTAGCCTGATGGTGCCTCCTACAGTGACGCAGGGGTCGGGCACAAAGTTCACAAAGGTGGAGAGGAAAAGTTGGGACTCACACAGACTACAGTCATTAGTGGTATCAACAAGTATGTCAATGTTTTAATTGGACGAGCTCAGTCTCATTCACTTTCAATCAGTCACTACTGGCCACTTTTTTTTTTTACCTGCAATGTTCTGCCAATACTGATGATACTTTTTCCCCATCTTTATTCGATAATTGTGATGGCATCTGTGATGCATCGTGCATCGTATAATCACAGTGCTAGACACAGGAATTACTGACTCCTTTAAGTAATGCTTTTCTAGTCTACTTTGACAACTCAAAGTGCTTTACAACACATGCCACATTCACCCATTCATGCACACCAGTGACACAGCATCGGCAGCAATTTGGGGTTCAGCATCTTGTCCAAGGACACTTCAACATGCAGACTGGAGGAAGTGGGGATCACCGACCTTCTGATTGGTGGAGGAACCATTCTGTCACCTGAGCCACAGCCACCCCAGGTGTATTCAGCTGTACAGTCACCTGAAAATTCCTTTGTTTTCACTACCTGAGAATGAACCCTTTTATATCTAAAGAGGGAGCGGGTCCATCATGTTGTTTTTACAATAGCCCAAAATGGACAAACGAGCACTGGCTCTAGAAAGCACCTTTTTACATATTTTGCAGGGCGAGACAAGAGGTATTCAGGTGGTTGCAATCTGCAACCTCACCACTAGATGCCACTAAATCCTACACTGGTCCATTAAGTCAGAATTACTTGCAGGGTTTTAGTGTACTTGTAGTATAGTATATTAGAAATATAGTACCTCACAAGTGTTGATGATGAGCAGTTCCATCAAAAATGAGACTGAAAGAAAAGGAGTTTGTCTGTCACTCAAGACTAGTTCACTATCATCAGCAGGTCTAATCACAGAGTACAGTCTCTACCCATACATCAGAAAGGAAATTCATCATAGATCTTCACCAGAAAATAACATTTTATCCTGAGACATGTAGCTGTTTATAAGAACCTCATCTGTCAACTGGCTCTACTCACAACAATCTTCATCATTACAGTGTAACCCTCTCATTGTACATAATCTGTGTTTGATAGTCTCTACCGGCTCCACCCAGAGCCATTTTACATCATTTGTGGAAACCCAAACATATATTTTTGGAGTACACTCTACCACTACCTTGCCTCTGTTGACAGAAAATGAACGTCTACTGTCCTAGTCTTGGGTTGACCACTGTTTGGGGCCATAATGGTCTGATTAAACTCAACACCTTAAAGCCTACATCTGTCTCTTTGTGCGGTTGTAACCCACCCAGCTTCTCGCAGATGGTCCGGGGTTTAAACTGGCAACTTTCCAGTCTCGAGCTTGCTTCCTTAACCTCAAGGCCTGCACCACAACATTGCTAATTCTGCGAAATTCAAGTAGTCACCTTAATGTGTAAATAAAGGGAAAGTGTTTTTGTATTTGGCTGGATCCTTTATAACTGTGTGTGTATGTATGCAAATAGTATAGTGTGTGTGTGTGTGTGTGTGTGTGTGTGTGTGTGTGTGTGTGTGTGTGTGTGTGTATGTATAGTTATTCTTGGATGACAGTGTATTGTGATTACAAACTCTTATTTATTCATTTTGTCATTTGGATGAGACAAAAACAGATATCGGAAAGACCTTATACATCGCGCCTGAAACAGTGGGTCTAAGGTTGTTGATGAATTCTCTTATTTTAACTTGGTGAAAAATGCACTCTGTGAAAGTAAAAGTGGAAACCCTGCACAAGTGGCGGGCCGTCCATTTCTATTTTCATATGTGTTGCAATTAGGGTTGGAAACTGTTACTTGTTTAAACACAATTATCGTGATGCTCGACGGCAAAAACTCCAGTCATTTAAAATAAAATTGATGCCTTGGGTTTTCTTTGGAGAAAGCATCATAAACAACCATGTCGCCAAAGCAACAAGGATCTTCCTGTGTGGTTGGAGAGGCCACCAGTGTTCAGCTGCCTGGCTACTGATTGCATTTTTTTTCCTTTAGTTAGTAACCGCAATGAAGTCAATACCAAATGAAGCTAATTGCGTTTGCTCTCATTCACTCGCTTTTTTGCAGCCCGGTATTTGAAACATTTGTGCTGAATTAAATTCCCATTCCAAAAGTGGTCTAACATTTTGGTATAGCTCTTCTCTGTCGCTGCATTATCCAAATCATTAGAAAGGACTGTTGCTGCTTTGGCTTCCTGCCTGTATGTTTCATTGTCACTTACAGGAATGTCATTTTTTTATTTACAAATTTTTACTTGTTAGTGAATATTTCATGGTTCTGAGAAAAAAATGGTTTAAGAGTGTCACATATCTTGAGATGACTGTGGTTTGGATAATGGATTATAAGTCCCAAGAGCTATACATGAATGAAAACAGAGACAGTTTGGAGTTTTGAGCTTCCTGCCATCGTGAAGTCATTAAATGTACATATTCCCACATAAGCACGCAAACTTACGCTTACACAAATGTACACCACCGAGACAGCACATAAAAGCTTGAAGTGAATTCCTGAGATTAATTTCAAATAGCACAACTAATGGCACAGAACCAGTGGTTTGTTCCATATGGGCCATTCAGCCCTATGACACATCGCTGTGATAAATGAGTACAATCCCTTAGGCTTGGCTGAAAAGTGGATATTGTTTTAGCTAAGGTCAGGAACGGTTAATATAACACAATCTCAGTATGTGACTGTTTTTCTTTTTTTTTTAATTTCAATACACTTGGCCAACTGCTGCAGAGCAAAGATCTGTGTACCTTTTGTTGCAAAGGATAGGAATTTCTGAGCTCTACTAGAAATTGTACTTAGATGCTGTTCACTTTGGCAGAGCTGACAAGTATAGTACTGTTCCTGGAGTTAAACAGTCGGCAACCAGACTGTGTGTGTATGCGCATTTAGAACACAAACTATGGAAAAGTGGAAGAGGGGGGCTTCGACTGACCGAATAAGCCCTCTTCATCCCACAATGCAATGCACTTGGGGTGAGCGAGGGCTGAGAAAGTTCCCTTGGCTTTACTGGGTAATCCCTTGATAAATAAACTGGGAAGACAAGACCACCGCTGCTATCTGTAAACCAATACTCCCTGAGAGCAGAGATGGCCCTGGGCTTGGCTAGCTTGAAGCTGATTCTCTTGCAGCGCTCTTCTTACACCTAGTTGCCTCATGATCATTTGTACATAACACACAGATACACGCACATAACACATGTCATGTTTGAGTTCATGACATTGAAACATATCCTGGTACACACCTTTTTGTTAGGTAAATATAAATTTAGCTTTACTGGACTGATGTCTGTTCTTTTAAAACTGTTTTGGGGGCATTTTTGCTTTTGTTTGATAGTGACGGCTGAAGAGAGGGAGGCAGGAAATGGGGAAAGAGTGAGGGGCAAGCAATCAAATCGGCAACCTTTGCAGCAATGTGGCATGCGCTGCAACCATTCAGCTGCAAAGGCACTCCACCAATGTCTATTCTGTTGACATGCAAAACATTAAAGATGAACCAGTAAAACACGTGTACATAGCTGTAAAAACAGATACCGTCCTGCCTTCAGCGGCAGAAATCAAGTTTCATTGGGTAGCTCAAATGCACATAGAATACATGCCTTGTATTTCCCTAATGTCTACCCATGCAGACGACTTGCATCCCACAAGCCTGCCCCCTCCATTAGTCTCTGTCCTCAGGCAATCATATAAGGAATGCTCCACAAAATAGCTGAAATTGTAGAGGTATAACAAGGACAAACAGGTGTTCACACACACATACACACACAAAACCAAGTGCTGATGCTGATCCCGAGTGGGGTTGTCATTCTCACGCCATCATCAGGTCAAGAGATAATTGATTTACGTCCTTGTTCTAGCCCGTGTCATTATTCAGCCTGTCGCCTGATTGGCCCTCAGGATTATGCGGTCATAGGATCCATCCTATAAGAGCATTTCTCAAGAGGATCCATAACGAGGGCGCTGTTTATTTTCTCTGCGCTGACTTTGTGTTCTGTTTACACTGTTGTATGCTTAGTTAGGCAGAAGAATGATTTGTGTCAGCCTTTTTGTTTGGAAACGCGGGCCTTTCTCCAGTCTCTTCTCGCGGCTTCAAAAGTGGCGCATTTTTGAACCTCTTCTCTGTGGTTTGGCTCTAAAAATAATAGGCTAATGCAAACAGAACTGTGAGTGACCTCCTCTTGATGTTCATATTTCACACGGATGTTTACATTTTTGTCTCGGAGAATAGCAGAGTGTCACACAAAGGCAGGTGAGAAATGGCACCGGATTTAAGACTTTGCTCTTTGAAAAGTTCACAGGGACAGGATTAGATCTTGTCTTAATCCTTCATTTATCACCTGTGGAGAGAAATGATAGCCCGTGGCTCTGACCTTTTTTGGTTGTTTTTCATGTGCTGAATTAAATCCCATCAGTAACAATAAACAAACATTAAAAGCCCAGTACTTAGTAGCACTACATACATATACAATTAATGAAGTGGTCTAAAAAAAGAGGATAAAGAGTTAAAGAAAGACATTATAGACAGACTGTTTCCTTAACAAAAAACGTACCTATTGTCACTGACCTGTCTCAGTTTTGCTCATCGCTTTGCACACCTGCAGCTTGCACAGCCTGCCAGCTTTCACCACTTTCATACGAACACACACACACTCACACAGAGCTGCAGACCTCCCAAACACTGCAGTCTGGGCATGATGTCATGGGACTGTATGTTGTCTGAAATATGTGCTTTAAATCTCTGGAATGTATTTTTTGCTACTTAATGAAGAGGCCTGTGGTTCTCATCATCTGCATCTGCCATACTGGCCAAGTGCTTCAAGTATTTCTACATGTAGTTTCTAAACAGATTTAAGCAGGTTTGCAGGGTAAAATGAATCAGCCTTGACGTTTATGGCCTTACGGTGTCTTGGAATAAACAGTGTTTTACTGAGTCATTTTATTTGTTGCTGCAAACACTAGTGTACTTGCAAGTGTTGATAATCCTGGACTGAACAATATCTAAAGCTCCAGCCTAATCAACAAAATAGAAACTACGCTGTTAATTTTAGAATATTACCCATTACCCTTGCTTGGATACTCTTAATTTGGCAAACATTGCTTCATAAAAAAGTCCATTTTACAGGTTTGAAGTTTTACGAGTGCTCTAATAAATGTCTGAACACGTCATGTTGTGCAGAAGGTATGCAAATGAATTAAACATTAATTGTCTGCAGAAGCATTGCAGCACATGCACAGAGCAATTGGCTTAGTGTGTTGATAGGCCGCACCACCTAAACAGTTGCTACGTCCTATCTCTTCTCACCGCCACAATGTAATGTGTGTGTGTGGCACGTTTGCATGTGCATGTGTGGCTGTGAGCTGCTCGGCCACATGTGAGCATGTTTTATTGGTCCAGAGGGAGGTAAGGTTAATGCAATAAAACAACCATGCCCGTGCGCAGCGTCTGCCTCAACAGAGGATTTAAGACCAAAATGTCATTAAGCTAAAGTAGGAGAGAAGGGCCAGAGTGAGGAACAAAGTGCAAACGGTGCGATGAAGTTGAGAGATGTTCAGGTAGTTGGTTATGCTGTTAGAAATCATCCGCTGGAATCCTGAGCCACTGACAACCACGCTGCTCAGGAATCGCTCGCTGTTATGTGAAAACTTCCATTCAAACTCTATTTATAAGGCACACGAGATGACGGATCTGTCTCACCCTGGAGGGAAAGTGTATTTTTAGCTGGCTGGTAAGACAGTTTTTTTGTGACCGTTAACACATATTTCAGCTGCTTCCAGACTTACTTATCCAAACTCTTCCCAGCATGCGGACACACCCCTTCAACCAACCATTTAAACACAGATGCTCGCCAGTTCTGTCCCAAATGTAGTTTATATATTTGTTTGTGCATTCCATTGTTTTGGGCTCCTCGCAGGCCGTCCTGAACGCTTGCATTTCTGTGGCACTGTGTCTGACAGCATGAGAAAAGCTTGCTTTGATGTTTTTATGAGCATATCCGGAGTGTATCCGCAGGATTAGTGTCAGAGTTGATTACTATTGTTAAATAGAAGCCTGACAAATTTCTCATCCTTTTTTTATTGTCAGTCATTTTACTCCCCACTGTGTATGTACTAAACACTTGAAAATTGCACTCTTTCAACTTGTGATTTCAAAACAAACATAATTTGGCCCTGGTTCATAGCGGTGAAGGAAATGATAAAAGAGTATTCTCAGTCAAGGAAGCAGCATGATCATCCGTCTGTTCTGGGAAACGTCGAGGTGTGCTTTACTGTACGCATGTCTGACTGAATCATTCTGGCTGCTTCTTGCCTCGCTTTTTCTAAATCAGTGATGAATAAGTAGTGCTGCTCAATATTATGTGGACCTGTTGGACACCCTTACACGGCGGAATGAGTCATCCCTCCAGACAAAGCACTGGATATGCATTGATCACTCGAGTTACTCAGTCCAGCATGCAAGAGCCATTACACTATGTCTCTCTGGCTAATTGAGGACCACTTAATAACACTGGCCCCGAGGCTTTTAAGCCAATGAGTTGTCATTGATTTTACCTCTCCGTTTGAAGCACACGCCCCTTCGTTCTCATGACCCCGCCGTCTCGTCCTCTCCACTGCTGGCTTTAATAGCCCACTGGAGATACCTGCCATCGCTGCCAACAGCGCACACGTGCACTCGCCCCCATGAGGTAGTGGAATGTTCTACATTTACTGTCAGCCCTTTTGGCAGTAACTCACTCATCACACCATTTTCTTTCATCACATCCCTCACTTCACGCCCACCGTTTTCCCATGTTGTCTGTTACTCTGAAGTTCTCCGTTCCATAATTCTCTTCGCCTCTCTTCACCCTGCAATCATTCATTGAAATGTAGGCACTCTCCATTTGAAATTGACGGCTTCTAAAAAAAAAAAAAAAGGCGTTCACTTTGAATAACCCATTTGCGTTTATATGCTTTCAGCTGTGCAGGTGCCAATTGGCAGTTTATGGAAGTCGCCCTGCAGCTCTGCCCATGCTGTTATATGTTTTCCAAGCTGAACAGGTGTGTGTGTGTTTGCTCTGTCATCCCCACAGGTGGACAAGGTGTGTGGCCTGTCTACTGGGGAACCTACAAGCATGCAACCTACCAGCACAGAGGTCACAACCTCTACCGTGACCTCGTCTTCTCCTCTTCCATCTGCTGTCCCCTCCAAGCCTCTACCAGAGCAGTGGCTGGGGCAGTTAGCCCACTTGCAGAGGTAGGAGAAAGCTTACTACTAGCTTTTGTAAATCACCTCTTTTATTTCTGGCAAATATTCAGCTGCAGCTTTTTTTGGCTTGTAATTAACTACAATGATATACGTTCAGCTAGAAAATTCAAATTAAAGGAAAAACAGTCAGCCTTAGGGGATGGCCAATGTCTATTCTCAGCTGCCATCACTTCTGTCTTTCTTCATATGGTTACACACACACATGCACACACACTAGCCTACAAGTCCGTGCCCTCCACCTGGCCTCTGAGGCAGTCGTCCCATGCCCACAGCAGCTGGCAGCCATGTGCCAGGAGAGGGGGAGTGTGGGTAAGATTAATCTTGACGGACCAACAATTTCCTGTTTACCCAGACAGCCATACCACCAACTCTGCACACCAGCCGGCCTCAGCTTAAATAGCATCACACACAGAAACACGCACACAAAACACACACTTGCAGCACTGCCTGCCTGACCTTGTCCCAAACCATGAATCACTGCACTGATGCCAGTCTAGCTGACAGGTCTGGCCTGGCACTGCCACCGCCATTCATGGCAACGCAATCCAGCTCCCTGCCTGCTGCCAACCCTGACCAGAGCACATGTGAGCGCTGACCACTTCAGAGACATGGCAGCACCCACTGCAGTAAAGGGAGAACAGTGTATTGCTGAAAAATCTGAAACATGATAGAGTAAAGCAACATTTATATTTCGTTTTAATGGGAAAAAGTATGAACTGAGGAGCTCAGCAGAACTTTCTTTGGCTTTCCTGTGGATATTTAACCACTTACACATGTGCGAATGTTTGCTTGTGTGTTTGTTTTCGTACTTAACTTATCATTCAATAGCAGTATCTGTTTTAATTGTCGGTGTGGTGTGGGGGAAAAATGGTTATTGATTTATTTGGTGCGTGGTCTCTGCATGTGCATGAATAATCACTCTCTTCCAGGGTCAACTGACTGTCTTTTCTCCCTCCTCCCCACGTGTCCTGTCATGTCATCCTTTTGTTTCTTTTTTTTTCTCCCCCCGCCCCCTTTCACATCCCTGCATCCTCCTTGCTTGCAACAATATCCCCTGGACTCCAACTCCCATCATTCCCAGCTCGCTCCCCCTGAAACCCTCCAAGAACAATAAACATAGTCTGAGAACACTCTCTAGGTAAGCATGAACACAAGCATCTTATTTCACTCAATCCCTCACACACTTTATCGAGCAATGACAGCTCATATTGTGACACCTGTGACATTTTGTTTACACTTGACTACCCTTGTCTTCTGGGTGCTTTTTTTTTATGTCTTACAAAATCATCCGTATTCATTTCACCAATTGTTCTTCAACAGTGACTCCCAACGCTGACTGACTCAGCACATAACCTCTCATGACCCCTGCTCATTTTCGCTCTGCCTCATGGGTGGCGACAATGTGTGTCCAATCAAAATACTGAGCCATTGTTTTGCTCAAGATGACAGTGTCTATATCGATGACATGTGTTAGCCGATCTTGTGAAGCAAGCACTTTACTGCCAGCGTAATTGAGAAAAATGTGCTGACTCAGTGAAGCGGTCACATTCACTCATTTTCTGCCGCCATCAAATTCATCACGTGTATTTATCGCATGCATGTATTGTTGAATGGAATGGAAATACTGTTTGCCGTCTGTGGTATGGTACCAGCTTATTGGCAATTACGTCCACCAACCACACCAAATTTGTGGCCGCAATCATACATTGCATTCCTCAGTTGTGTGCTCAAATCGCTCTGTGGCCTTTCCCCATGTGTCTGTGTTTCTTAGGGAGTTCTTGATGTACCTGCAGCGCTACAAGTCTTTCTTTGCAGCATTGCCGGAGATGCTGTGCGAAGGGGAGAATGTAGTGGACGACTCCACGTGCTGGAGCGGAGATGATGTCGTGGAGAGGTAAGAGACCCTCCCCTCCCATTCCTTATAAATTTTAAAAGGTCTTAAGATTGTGGTCAATAAAGACGTGATAAATTGTCCCTCTTGGACAATTACATTGCTGATGTCACTTTAAAAAACAAGCTGAGAATCTGATTTTGCTCAACACTGCTGTGGACACAGCTAGAATGTGAGATAAAAAACTGAGATTATCATTCCCTTCAGTTGACCCCTTATTGATGTATACGCCCAAAATCCATTGTTCTTTTCAGATTTAATAAAAGCATCGATTCACTTTGGTATTTAGACTTGCACTTGCTGTGAGAGTTCCACATGATTAGGCAATGTTTTGTACCTTGCTTCATGACTTTGCTACGGCCCGCTGCGTTAACACTTTTTTATTTTTGGCAGTTTGCATATGAGAACTTTCATGTTTTCCTAATGACACGACAGTAGACCCTGGTTTGCATGCATCCTTTTTCAAAATAGCTCATCCAGTTTCACCTGATAATAGAGTAATAACTCCAATACCTTGCTTTCAGAAGGATGACTTCTCAATACATTCTGACCCTCTGCACATTTTTCTGCATGCTTGTGCAGGATGTTGTCAGTCTTTGAGTCAGTGTGGCTGGCTGTTGTTAATCAATGTAGAAATAAGGAAGTCATTAAATCCATCTCCACATCGAATGAACGCAGGCAGAACAAATAGTTGCTTGGCTCTCCCCTCCTTTGTATGAGAGTTAATAAGTTGTTATCTGTGCCTTTCTCTCTTTCACATATTTATGGGGTTTTTATTTGTGCTGATTTATAGGTGTGGCCCTGGAACCCTTTTCTTGCTTATGGTTTTGGGTGCATCTCTCAGAGACAGAAGTACTTACTCTCTGTTTTTGTGTTTGTGTGTGTGTGTGTGTGCGCTTTCTTAGTCAGCATGAAAAGAACAGAGAATTGATGCAGATTACTGAGCCAGAGAGCGTCTGCAACTGATTCCCCCGCTGGAGCTGTTTCTTAAATGCTCTCGAAGTTCAGTCCACAGTTATGACAAGGTTATGCTCTCCTTCTTTTGCGGTGGCCCTAAACTGGCTCCTGTTACCGTGGCAACCTCCGCTTTTGGCACTGTCAGTATTGGCCCTGACAGCGGAAAACAGAGGTCCACAGATGCCTTTTCCCCATGATCCACTCTATGAGTGTTTGTCAGGTCCTTTGGCCCTTGTCCGCTTTGCTTGGATTTATCATAGATTATGCTGTACATGAGTACATGGGAAGACATTAGGCACATCAACAGATGTCTCAGATTTCAAAAAGCCCCTTTTATTATCCTCAGTGGTTGCCAAAAGCATTTTGTCTGAGAGTTTCATGAATAAATTGCACTTTAGTTAGTTTTAAAAAAGCCATCTCTCAAAATCTCATCATTGTATTAGTTTAGATCTCCTTTCTCATCCTCACATCCTGGCCTGACACTCTCCCAGCCTTCCCAATGGCAGAGGACCTGCCAATGACTGAGAGATATTAAGCAGACCACCCATTAATCAAGGCCTGTGACAGTGTGTCAGCACATAATGTGCAGTAGGCAGCCAATGTGCGTGTGTGCCAGGTCCATGATCAGGAGCATATGAATGAGTAAACACAGGGCGAGGCAGCTACTCAGCGCTACAAACACCACAAGTCTCTAATCTTGTCAAGATACGGCTTCTTTGTCTGTGTTTAAAGCCAGTTCTTACACTTTTTCTAACCAAAGGCACTGGTTTTTCAACAACTGCGCTAATGGGTTGTAGCGGTGTGTGATCACACACTCCCTGGTGAGAGCCAGGTCGTTGCTTGCAGCGTCAAGTGATCTTCGGTTGAATAAGAAAACAGTACCCTACTGAAACAATTGGCACTACTCATAAACTGCTCAGATGGGCCTGTGGCTGTTCAGCAACGTCTCTCACTGTATCTGACTCGGCTGGCACATATTAGAGCAAGAGGAAGAGAGAGAGAGAGGACAAGGACAGGGCATGAAAAGAGTTGGCGTTTTGGTGCCGTGGTGCCCCCTGTGCCTCCCTGTGCCCCTGAGGAGGGAAGCATGATGGAGTGATGTAGGGAGGGGGGCTTGGCAGCATAAAGACCCATTGTGGAGTCAGTGGAGTGGGGCACAGCCCTGCCGTGGGGACCCCCAAAGCCTGGAGGGGAAACAAAGACCCTCCTATGAGGCTGCATGGGAAAGACTTGGACATCGCTGCCACTACTACTGCCACCATGCCTGGGAAAGTCGCCTGAGAGCAGCAAAGGAGATGAGAGAGGGGTAAATAGTGAGAGCCAAAGATGAGAAAATATGAGCGGAGATGAGAAAAAGTACACAACGATGAAGACACAAATGCTCAAAAATGGACACGCAAGGCCGCTGTGGTGTTAGTCCACAATATGTCATAGTCTTGACTTCCTGTGCGGTGGGCTCGCAAAGCCTCCAAGGGCTTGGCAAGCCTCAGGACACAGACGCATATACACACACGCACTCACATATCAATCCACACACGGGATCCATATTGTTCAACAGCTGGAGGGGCTATTCATCCAGTCACAATCACCCTGTGCACAGGCAAGCAGACACACATCCATATGTGAGAAAACACACACACACACACACACACACACACACACACACACACACACACACACACACACACACACACACACACACACACACACTCTTGTATGTAGTAATACTTCAAAGCACATCAAAGGCGGTGGGGATTGAAATTCCCTTCCTCTCTTTATTCAGCATCTGATGACAGAGGGGCGAGCGGAGGGCAAGCAGTTGTACTTACAACCAAAAGTGCATGTTGGCATGTGTTCAAACATCTCTGAACATTTACAGCATCACATGTGTGAATACTTTGCACCATCTTTTCCGGAAAGATAAGATCAACCAAAATGACCACATTCTTTATTTAGATTAGGCAGTTACTGTACATCAATTGTGGTGGCCTTATCACAAAATGACATAATTCATTGCTGTCTCTCCTCACTTTACTTAATTACCATCCCTGTTTTTTCTCGCCTTTTTGGGGGAACTTTTGAGACATATTTAGTGTAGTAGATAGAGTGTGCAGATTAAGAAACAATGCTGCAGGCTATAACCACTGTTATGGCATCATAAAGACCTTAATTAGCCCCTCAACTGAAAACACATGAGGCGGTTTCATTAGACAACAACTTACCGTTAAATGTATTCAACATAACCAGACCCAGTATAATTGGGTATGGATGGCAAATAAAGAGAAAATATTTGATTTGTTCCTGTCAGGAACCAACCAATTATTAAGAGCAGAGGTTACTCGAGGGTAAAACCGGGCTGAATACAGCAACCTAGGTGTAGTCACCTCTACCCGTTATTTAATTTTTTATGAGAAGCAGCAAATCAGGTGCACAGCAGGTGGCAAAAGGCTGAGTGAAGGCCACAGTTTAACTGGAAAGGGTGAAAACTAATGGTGTATTAACCAATCACAGCTGTCTGTTATGTTTTTAATCTAAATGAAGATTGCAGCACAGACTTCAGCTCATGCAGTGATCTGTTTCAGCAATGAATCTGAACTGCAACAACCAGAAACATCGTTTGGATGTACGAAAATACAGTTCTACCCACAAGCATGTGATTCTGCTTGGCACTGCTTGTGTGTGGTGGACTTGCCGCATTTGGTCTCGCTGTAACATCAGATTTACTTGATTAAATGATGTGAACTTGGAAAGAGTCGGCACTTACATTCTAAGCTGATGGTATAATAAAAAGAAGAAAAGGGAAGAGTGGAGAGTGAATGAAGAGGTCTTCCTGTTTGAACTTTCCTTAACTCTGCAGTGCATGTGTTAAAAGATGATTTAGATGGATTCTGGCTCTTCATCAGGGATTCACTTTGTGTTGAGCTGATTTACACACTGTATACAGACTGTGTATATTCTGCAGGGAGGAAAAGGGATGAGCTCGAGTGCGTGTGTGCACATGTGGGTGTGTAGCGCATGTGGATATGTGCGTATGTTCTTAAACAGGAGTGGAAAACGAATAACTCATCACTATACTTCAGGGATGACTCTTAAGTTTCAGATTAGCTCAAGGGGAAGGACCACAGACAATACAGCAGTGCGAGTGCTTCTGAATGCCTTGCATTTTTACACGGTTATGACAATCCATTTGTTTATCATTTTGACATCTGGAATCCATTCCGTTATTGCAGGGAGAGGCGGGGAGAGCTCTGCAGCGGGCAAAGCCCTCACCCCTCACACTCACTTTCTCTCCTTCTTCCAGTCCCATCAAGTCCTAGTTTTTTTTTTTGTTTTTTTTTTTCTTCCTTGCCTTCTCTGTGTCAGTCTCTTGGGTCAGAGGAGCTCAGTTGGAAAAATGCAAGGGAATTGGATAATGAAATTCTAGCAGAGGGGGCAATAAATTAATTACTATATGCAGAGGAAGGACATTCCCTGCTGTGTGTTTACAGTATGTGTGCAGTGTATGTGTCGCTAAGGGCTTTTGTTGTAGCTGCAAAACACCAGCAGAAGTCAGTTTAGTCTGTAAAGCGCATGCATTGTTTCTTGAAATGTGGACATGAGGACAGACATGAATGGTGGCACAGTAGAGTCATGAGAACAGTTGACTTCAGAGAAATAATGAACAGCCATAGACTTAATTCAGTTTTTTTCTCTTGCACCACCCTTTCACCTCTTCCATTTGCATTTGGTGTCTGTGACAAACCTCTCAGTCCTTCTTCCGTCCCTCCCACAATCCCTCTCTTCTGTGTCTGCTTAGCTCTTATTTAGTGGCCCATCCCTTTCCCATAACCCTGGGCTGCTGCCTGGGACCTCAGCATGACCTGCTCTGCATTACTACATTGCTTCGACTTTTCTCTTTTTGCATCTATATCTTTGTGTTGTGTGTCTGTGTGTGTGAGAGAGAGGGAGAGAGAAAGGGAAAACAACGATCATATTGCAGCAACTGAGTTACTTATTCTCTGCTGAAGTGCTTGGATTGTGAGAGTTTGGAGTTCTGGTATTTCTAGCTGTGCTGGGGGTAAAGTGTCAGAAGATAGTATGCACATATGATTTTGTGGGCCTCACTGTACAATTATTTGCCCATTTGGGCTTTCACATGCGTCTGACTGCAGAGCGTTTATGCGTTTCGGCCCGCTCAAGTTTTGGTTTTATAGTGTGCCTTGTGCTCATTGTATATTTGTGAGTTTTCCTTCCAACTCCTTTCAGTCTTGCTGTCATCACTTTTATGGAAGGGACACAGATTTACAGCCCCTCCCTTCTGTTGTGTGTCCAGCCGGTGGAGTGGGTTGAGCTAATATAATTAAAGCGCCACAATAGACTGGCATGTTTTACTGGAGCAGTTCCTACTGGGCGAGGTGGTCATAGTGTACCCACTAACCTCTGTGCTTGCCTATTGGCAAGGTGTCAAACAGGAGAAGAGGATGCAAAATAGAGGGATTGACATGCAGGGGAGTGGGAAGTGTGGATGAGGAAACAATGGATAGAAGAAGAGATGACCTGATGGATGGATAAAGGAAAAAATGAGGGATGTAGGTCAGTGGCAGCAGGAAGCAGTGGCTTTAGGAGAGCCCTCTGTCTTTGTGGCTTAATTGCCTCTATGAGCCTGTTTGAAGTCCTCACTGCTAGCGTGTCTGGGTGCCAGCCAATAGTGGTCTGTGTGGTCTGTGTATGTCTGTGTGTGTTTGAGAGGGTTGTGTTAGCCTCCCGAGCATTTCTGTACCTCAGACATGCACTTTGATGCACCATGCCAGTGAACAAAAGGACAAAACCCGAAAATATGTGTCCTCCTTCATGTCAGCGCCACTGATTATATGCAATTGCGCACATAATCGTTGCACCGCCCAAAATATTACGTGCAAAAAAAAAAAAAAAAGTCAAGGATGAGTCCTCCAGGACAAACCCTGTATTTTAGAGGCAATTTTATCTTGTGTCATAAAATTGCTCTTGGAAGACGCCACAGCTATGCAACGAAGTGCCTGTTGTTTCTTGGCAAATGGTCTGTAATGCTTATCATGGTGTCGCAATGTTAGAGCTGTCTCTGCTTGTGTCAACAGTCTGGTTTCTAATAGTGTTCATTTTTTCACCTAATTTTTTTTATTCGGTCTAATATTTTAGAGTCCATCTCATCCTGTTGTCCAAAGTCTGGGCATTTTAGTCTCATCTCTCAGTCAATAAAAATTGTTGCCATTTTAGTCTTTTTTACTCATCAGATTATATTGAACACTTCAGTTGCTCTAGTCTTGCCAAAGCCAGTATTTTTCTTTTGTCATTGTATTGTTGGAATGTTCATTTTATCTTATCGTTACCTGGTGAAAAACACGGGTTAAATGATTAAGAATGCAGCTTTGCAGAGAGTGTCAGCTCTAGTGATGGTGTCAATTTCACAAGCAAACAACAGCATAAAGACCCACGGTTGAGTCAGCGCGTGCTGAGACACATCAGTTTGTAAGTTAGCTGCTCAGGTGTTAGATGCATCCCAGGCTGCTGTTTGATTGCAAGGCGTATGGCTTTTAGCTAGTTAGCTCTCTAGTTTTAGACTGAAGCTCCGACTGCTGCTTTAAATAAACTTGCAGTCTAACTGAAACACTTTGCCCTACCAGCCGTTTCACGTGCATATATAACCAACATGACACCAGCTGACGCACACACACGCACACACACACACACTCCAGAGCATAATTGACACCTGCCTTTACTCTCTCTCTCTCTCTCTCTCTCTCTCTCTCTCTCTCTCTCTCTCTCTCTCTCTCTCTCTCTCTCTCTCAGTAGAAAGAGCATATGATGAAATATGTGTAATTAGTTCTAGTTCCTAATGGACTTTATACAGGAATTTCAGTTTAATTGCCAATTTTTCTCACACAGCATACAAAATCAAATAATACATCACATTTTCCAACCTCTTCTGACCCTAATTTCCAGAAGGTAGGGTGGGATTTGAGTGGTGGTACATAACCCAAACCTCAAAGTGCCTACCAAAGTAAAGCACACATTTGCCACTTCTGAAGTGGTTAAGTGTGACTTTTAGTGCAGCTAAAACAAAACAAATAAAAAAAATAAATGAACTAGTTCTGGGGTCATACAGCCCATGGCACTGTGTGAGAAAAGCCTCATATCTTTGCCTCTTGCCATATCAGTAACACACTCTTAATGACTCATTCAGTTCGGTGTGCATTTTCACACTCTTCAAAGGCAGAGAAAATCCACTTTCAAACCTCTGCTTTGATCCAAACACGCAGCTTGTACTGTAGCCGTGCGGACTCGGGATTATGGCCTTAGAGACCCTCACACTATTTCTGTGTGCCATAGACAGCGCACACTCTCTACACACACCCAACACACATCAGCACTCACACAACATGATTGCATCTGACTTGCAGAGCTGAACCTCTCTCTGTTGTGACTATTTTCGGGACACTGTTATCCTTTTTCCTGGGGGATACACAAGACTTTACAAATGAAAGTCAGAGCTTGATTGAGTGTACGTTTTTGCCTGAATGTGAGCTGAATTTTGTTGATGTACTGTAATATATACCTGTAAGTCTGAATTTGGGGCCCATGGGGAGAATTGGGTAGATTCCCTGTAGAGTTTTAGTGTGAATGTGTGTACCAGTTTAAGTTTTCAGCATGTGGTATTTACCATCAGAGTGAGATTCTGAACAAAACGCCTGGTTCGAATCCAGTTGTAAGTTTTAGCATTAGTCCAAGTTGTTGCCCAAGCTGATGTGAGTTTAGAATTAAAGTGAATGACAGGCACGGGAGGAGAGAGGGAAAGCTAACAAAACCAACTCTGTACAAACAACAAAAGTACAGTACACTACTGTGTGTACGTGTGTGTATGTGTGTGTGGCTGTGATCTGTGCTGTGTGTGTATGCGGTAACCTGAAACCACAGGGAAAACGTTCCTAGAATTCCGGGTGGGTATGGTGTCGTTGCTCGCTCACTGGAGCCCCCCCGAGTGGTACTGGGAATGTGGCCTCCACAGGGAGGAGCTGCAGAATGAAGGCAAAGTGATGATGCACAGAAATCGTATAAACGTGGAGAATCTGACAAATTGTCATCATTTCACTGCATCCCTACAGATCAGCAACTGAGCTGAATGTGGATAATGAAATTCCAGGGGGCATTGGGCCATAGCTCAAGGTAAAACACCATATTTGATAACTCATTAGCTACCGTTAGACAACAGCTAACATTAGCATTTCATTAATTAGGAAGACATAAATGAATTAATTATTTGAAAAATGAATTGATGCCTCTTTAACGTAACACCTCCACCCAAGGTTATAGCAAAAACCCTAAAAAGTGCTAAGTTGATAACTGAATGGTAAGAAATGATTGTGTTGACAGTTTAGAATTCATTTGAAAAGGCTAACCTTGTGTTGTCCATGAAAGAAGGAGACACCGAGCGGAGAGCAGTAGTCTAGTATATCTGCAAAGCATTTGTGACTTCAACAAATGCAACTTCAGATTTGAACCAGACAGCAGATGACAAAGTAAGGCAGAGGACAGCAGGGGAAGTGCATAAATGGTTGATGGCATTTCTTGAAAGTGATGACAAGGCCACCAACATAATGTGACTTTCTTATGGCTTCAAGCTATCACCAGCTCCATAAATAATCCCTTTCAAAGAGAATCCTGGCAAAATCACAAAACTCTTAAGACGCTTTGCAATTTTTTGGAACAGCATAAGACTTCAGAACATACAGAAAAGAGACTAATCTAATAAAAAGTGATGCCGCCAATGTCTCGGCACTCCAGAGACAAATTCCCTCAGCCTCTTAACCCGAACCCAGACTGCTCAAATTCAGCTTACTGATGGTGTGCCCAATTTCCAACCTGTGCCTGATTGACAGATAAGCCTGATCATGACAAACATGATAGTTATGGCTGGGATTACTGCCAAGAAAGCCATTTTGGCCATGTGTTTGTCAATGGTACCATCTGTCTGACTTCATTTAGATAATAGCTGCATAACCTTTGCCCTTCTTTTCTCTGCCTGCATCCAGTCACTCTCTCTTACTCCCTGACCTTAGCAGCAGTTTGCACATCACTGCAGTATAATCCCATATATGTTATTCTGGTGTCAAGTAGCAGAAGTAAGGTCCGCCTCCCTATCTCTCTATCTACAATGTGCTCTCAAATGTCCATAGTGAGTGTACGTGGCTCTATTTCTGCGTGTGTGTGAATGTGTGGGGGGTATGTCTATATACTGATTCTATATGAGCATATAAATGTTCTGTGTGGTCGTCCGTGTGTGTCTTGTGTGGGCACATGTGTTCATGGCAGAGGATGAGTGTGAGTCGTTCTCCCACGTGCCCTTTGCAGCAGCAGAGAGTCTGATCCCTGACCCCCTCACTCAACACCCTCGCAAGCCCTCTCCACTTTCTATGAGAGTGTGTCTGAGAATGTTTGTAGCCTTGAGTCAAATGTACTGTATGATTGAGCTGAAAGTGGACTGTTTGCACCGAGCACTCTTTGCTTACACAGGCAGCGTATACAGTACGGTCCAGATGCAACATTATGCCGCCCTCTCTCTGTTTGTCCCTGTTTCTGATACATTTTGTACACACTGAGCCATTCTGTGATTGCAAAACCAGCTGGTCCATACAGATTTGATATAAGAGCATAAAAACATCAATCATGTAGTTTTATCCATGTGAAAACCTTTGACTGGTTTTTAGTTAACGCTGGAGTTGTCAACCCTAAGCGCAAAATCACACCATTCTGGCCTAGATCAGACAGACAGACAGACAGACAGACAGACAGACAGACAGACAGACAGACAGACAGACAGACAGACAGACAGACAGACAGACAGACAGACAGACAGACAGACAGACAGACAGACAGACAGACAGACAGACAGACAGACAGACAGACAGACAGACAGACAGACAGACAGACAGGTGGTCGTACCACACCAGAGGATCATGGTCCACTCCACCCGTCTGTGCTCCGGGGCATAGTTTGCTCTCCTGGCTCTGCCCCTGCCTGCCCTTGTCTGCCTTCCACACACCAACTGCCCCCCCTGCTCCCCCCAGACCTCTAACCTCAGTTATCCATGCCCTCCTCGGCATGCTGGCATGTGGTTGGAAGAGATAGATTTGTCGCTCTAGGTTTTGTAATGCTTATCTGTCTTTTTCTTTTTCTTTTTCTTTTTCTTTTTCTTTTCTCTCTCTCTCTCCCCCTCCCTCCTCCATTCACATGCTCCATCTAATGCTTGCTTTGTTGGTTTCTGTGCTGTCATTTCTTTAACTCTTTTCATTTTTTTTTTAATCAAATCCCTTCTCATACATACATCCTGTATCCCTTCACTCCGAATACATACGCACAGTATTCTTAAAATCACTGAGTTGTCTGTGGACTTTGTGGAATTAAAACTGTATAATGCTGCCACCTACTGGCAGATAAATGTCATTGATTTAGGTAAATGCTTAATCGGTTTACACAAGAGATTATGAGGTTTCAAAATGTATTTGAGACATTAGTGCAGCACCGCTTTGCTTAGACCATCATGGAATGGGAAAGAAATTCAGAATCTTGGACACTTGGCTTGTTTGTGCTTTAGTTATATAAGTGCAGGTTTGGTAATCCACATACGTTGCAAAAGAATATATTGCTATTTTACAGTCAAACATTCAAGCCCAGATGGCCTCTTTTGTGCTTAGGTCTAAAAGGGTTAACCATTTCTAGTTTTAAATTCACAGAGCAGCTGTGTGCTCTAATTAAATTCTGCTCTTGCTGTGGGTTCACTGTCAGCCACGATTATTGCAAAGAGTAGCAGAAAATTACACATCCTCTTTTGACTTGTGACATTTTCTCATCAAGAATCATTTTAAAGGCACACATGTGTAGTTGAATCTGACAATGCAAACACAAAAGAGGCCATTTGTGCATGTTTGTGAGCAACACAGAAAGGAGAATGTGCGTGTGAGCGAGTGTGTGGGGGCATATGTAAAGAGAAAAAAACGCTGTCTTTGTCAGGAAATGATGCTTGTCTGCATGTGATTTGCCTGTGTGGGCAAGACTGGTATGACTTGTTCTCGTTGCTCCAATCTAATGGAGCTGCATGGTCTTTTCCCAGAAGTCTGTGTGGTCCGTTGAGTCAGCCTGCAGTGCGTCTGCTGGTACATCGGCTCAGGCGACACAGAGAGGTGGGGAACAGTTACACCCAGTGACAGACACAGTCGGGACAGTCAGGCTTGGGAATGTCCTCAAAGCAAACCACGGGCCAATTACAGCTGTAATCTATGTAACTGCCACCAGAGACTATTAAAGCTTTAAATGCTATACCCATATTGTACTTTTCCATTTGTCCCTAGCAGTAGAGACAGGCAAATGGAAGCCCTTCACTGTGTAATTTGTTGAACTCTCATGTAACCGCGTAGACACATTGATTTGTAGTTGGTAGTGGGTAGCAGCTCTCCCTCACTTCCTCTGCAGAAAGTGTGTTTAATTAGCTGGAAATAAAAGTTGTAAATTTCAATTTCAGATGTTTGATGTTTGTTACTTGGTGTAATGTAGCTTCAGCATGCCTGCTGAATCCAAATCCGCTTTCAGAGGACGGACATGGCCACCTCTGCATTGCATCCTTTTTGTGCAAAATATTAGACCACTGTACAGCAGACTAATGTCACTGTAATGATAATTAGAAGGGCACTATGATCACGTAACAGTTTCACTAATAGGTTCTTTAAGTAAACTGATTTGATGTGACATGTGACATTTAATTGAATAAAACTGAATTGTGTGTAAAAATATGTTTGACTCAGACACACCTGGTCAAAAGTCTGCACACCCCTCAGCTGTGACAAGTTTCAGCACCACAAGTGATGCTTAAATCTGCCAAAACACAAGACAGAGACGGGGACATTGCGAGGTTGAGCTTATCAAGGAGGCTTAGTGAAACAGTCAAGCTTTGTTTGAATTTGATATCAGAAAGATGTGCCTGTGAGCTTTGTGAGAGCCATATCTTACCCTTGAAATACAAGCTTAACTTGAACTAATGCTGTGAAAGCATATAAGTCGCTAACAGTGGATGCAGTAGACTTTCAGTACATAATATTGGCCACATGGGTGCAGTGTGGAAGCATATTTTACTTTCCTGTCAGACTAGCAACCAAGTCTTAAAATATTGTCTTTGTACTGTATTGAAATGTTGCCCAGTTACAGTAATTTATATTTTGTATTATTTCTTACTATGTGAGTGTTTGGAGGCAGAACTAAGTACATAGAGTACGTGGATCTAAGGGTACATACATTACACTGTGCTGCAACTTTGCTTTATTTTGCTAATGTCTGGATTTCAAAGGCTGGGATGAGAGAAATAGAGAGCGAGAGAGTATATGTGGGTTTTTTTTGTGTGTGTGTGTGTGTGTGTGTGTGTGTGTGTCAAAGAGAGAGAGAATGTGAAGAAGAGCAGTTTGTTGGCAAGAGCGAGTCATTTACACCAAATTAATTCAGCTCTTTGCAGTTGCTGTGATTGTTAGATAAATCGATACCTGTTCATTAGCCTGGAGTAGCATTGAAATGAAACATGCTTGGCTGTATGTGGGCCTATAATGGGCTAATGATGAGCCAAACTAGATATTGTAGACATCACCTAGCCTGCAGACAGAAATAGAAATAGAAGGGTAGAATAGCCCTAATGATGAGTATCAAACACCTCCTGGGAACAGGGTAATCACAGTGTGTGATTACCTGTAAGTGTATGCGCATGCTAAGTGAATCACTGTGCCTAGTCATAGATCATTTTCCCATTCCTGTTTTTCTCTCTTTAAACTCACTGCCCTCCCTCTTGCTCAGTTCTGTTCCAGCTCCCTGCCTCTGCTCAGGGTTGGCCTGGGTCACAATGACCTGGAGAGCATACCAAGGCAGGCTGAGCTGAACCCAGAATGCTGCCCAGAGTACTTGGTGAGGTAGTCTACAGCTGGTCTGTTTTGTCACCACAAACAGGGACTCGGGCAACACCTAAATTTTAATGTTTAGGCTTGATCTGTCCAAGAAGTGTAAGTGTAACCTTGGTCAGCAGTGCATACTCCAACCAGAGCTGCTTAAATCTGCTAAATGAGAACACTCTTTCACTTCGGAAATGCAGCATTTGTGCGTGCGTGCGTGCGTGCGTGCGTGCGTGCGTGCGTGTGTGCGTGCGTGCGTGTACATACATATATATATATATATATGAATTTGGCACTGAGCATTTTGGAAATCACAATTTTAAAGAGACTTCCAGCCCGCTATTAGCAATGGGCCGCATCTCCACAAGCCTATGGTCTGCTGGCTCAGAGGGGACTGGGGTCAGCTTTCATCTCCATCCACCCCACAATCTGATAAGACACATCCAGTCAACAGCTACCACGCTACCACGCTGAGCACACAAACAAACATGGAGACAAGCAAACATTCAGACAGGCTGCTTTGCTCCACCACATGGAGCTCTGGTCACTGTAAAAAGAGAGAAATACACGCTATGCAAGCAAAAGGAAATCTGAGTTTCATGTTTCTTTATGAAAGCTAGATTCCCCTCAGGAGTACTCAGTGAAAGAGATAAGTGTTGGCAATGATGGCCGAATTGAAAACAGGATGTAGCAGAAATATTGATGGGTTATTTGACCTGACCCAATAATGGCCGTGTACATGAATTTGACAGCATTAAAAAAGGAAATAGAAAACAAACATACCGTATGAAGGGAGCCATTCATAAGTGCAGTAACACCTTTTATTGCGCTGTAGAGGACAGGCTTTCAGCCATGAGTAATTTGAGCCATTGGACCTTCAGTCATATAGCTGTTACATTGCAACCACTCAATAATCCAGCCTGGTCTTGGTAAAATCACCCTGGGACTTCTTAAGAAGTGGCAAAGCAGTCGAGACCAACATAGTGGTGTGTAATTCCAACCCAACCACACAGCCATAAACAGCCATATTTCACTGGTCCACAGTGCTGCAAAGACAGATATACGGCCAGCTCAGCACAGGTGTCCTGCCTCAGGTGAAGTCCAAGACAAAAACTGTAATGATTCATTAATGTAAATGTCCTGGACAAAGATGTTTCATCTTGGCTGAAGTGACATAACCCTGCAGTGTAAGTGGAATTAGAAACAGCCTGTGGACTGTTTGTGTTTGAGTGTGGAGCCCCACCATTAATAGTGAAAGGACATGACTTCTGCTCTTACTGTAATTACTCTAGGCCAGTGCTTCCTGACCTAGGGGCCCAGAGCTGCCAAAGAAGTGATGATTTACAGGATAGGAGATGAGAAAAACAACTGCTGCACAAAATTAGCTTTATTTTTGTCAGAATTTGGCCCAATCTTTGCTTTTTTTCTTGTGAATTTCTTTTCTTTTTTTTTCTTTTTTTTGGTTGAGCTGGTCACAACTGGTAGATGTATGCAACATCTGGCAAGACATTGCTTTGTTTTAAGGGGTCACAGGTCAAAAAGGTTGGACACCACTGCTCTAAGCAACAGATGTTCAAGGCAATCTTTGATATCACCAATCCCATCTAGAGAAGGACACAGTTTGATAGACTAAAGATGAATGATTATTTCGGCAAAACAAGTTTAAAGAGCTGCACACCATCTCATGATTAGTCATGCAGGCATTTCCCAGGCGCAAGGAGCAGCGAGTCAGTATGAAATCATCAAAACAGCTTCAAACTGAACTTCAAAACAAGAGAGATGAGATTGCTGGGTTCAGCAGCTGACTGCCTTTTTGATCTTGTGTGGAGTTGCCAACATGACTGCTGTGCCTCAGCTGCTCTTTATATTTCTGACCCTCCCTTACTGCCCACATGTCTGACTCATCACTCAATACAGAAGTTTGCCAGGCTGCAAAGAGGCATAACAGAGGGCCCACTAGGCTACTGGCCAGGTCTACAAAATCACACAGCACCCTTGACTCAGCTCTTTAAGAGATTAAGTGGGAGCTTCGCAAAATTTGGACAAATAATTTGAAGTCTCATTGCTTGGAACGACAGTTGAAAGCGCTGCTCTGAGTGGTGCGAACCAGAAATCAAATCCTTAATGAAACAGAACAGTTACAGTACATTTAACCAGCCGTTTTTGAGCTTTTCTAGTAGTTGAACTTGGGATAACTTTTCTCAAAGTCAGCCTCATTATCCATAGTGTCACAGTGTTTCTGAACAACCATTAGGTCAGTGTCTCACTGGGAAAAGACTGGCCATAGAACTGTTTCATTTCCAAATCCCTGAGTTGCCAGCTGGAACAAGGAAGAGGTGAGGTCAAAAGATAGGAGGAGACAGATAAAGAGGGGAAAAACACAGGGCTGGGAGTGAAATGAGAGTAAAGCTTAGCCAATACTGCATGCCCCAGGTACTGCCGAGGCTTCCAAGTCACTGCAGCTACTGGTGGCGTTCAGCGTGCTCATGTGGTTACCAGCTGGGTTACGAAAGCCAGCAATGAGAACAAAGAGAGAGAAAGCAGGATGTAATGGAGTTTGTGGTAGTGGGCAAAGAAATCAAGAGGAAGAAGAAAGATGGCTTGAACTGAAGACATGGCTTCTTGGTCGACTTTGAGAGATGGTTTAAGAATACAAAGTAATGGGTAGGGTGAGGGTGGAAATAGAGCAGAGAAAGAAAAGCACACTGTTTGAGCTCGCCTGCCCTGCAGATGACCTCTCCTGATTTACTTGCTATTTCTCCTTGCACATTTTGTGATCCGAGTTCTCCCTTTCTAATAGCGTTGTCTTTGAAGCACAGCAAGTTACAGCACATACTTAGGAGTTTGGACATCTTCTGCAAGAGCAGCCGAAGATTTTACCAGTGCTTAATTATGCATATAGCTTGATAGCTTGACATGTTTATTTTCACTGTGTTTATCGCTGGGAATGATAAACTCATTTGGGGCAGGTCTGTGTGTATGTTCACTGTGCATTACAGGGAACAGGCTTTGCGAAACATTTGTGTGCGTTTGCACATGTTCGTGTTTACTGTCCGAGAGACAGCATGTGCACACATCTCATGTTGATTAAATGTTTGCAAAGTGGCTTTTGACCAGTTGCCTGCTCATGTGCTTAGTGTTAGTACAGTGAATGGCTGCTAAGCTCACAGTGTGTGTGAGAACCGTCTGGCCTTTCAGAACAAAACCTCCTGCTCAGAGTATTTCAACATGTCCAAGGACTGCTCGTAAAGTTAGCTGGCTACAAAATATCTACTCAACCCCCTCCCTTACTCTCACTACTGGCCCCGCTCATGACTTCAAGTCCTCTTGTTCCAGGAAGAGAAAGTTGTAATGCTATATTTTACAATGTTATGGGCTTAGTGTTGTAGTGCCATATATGTTTTCATCTTATGTAGACTTATGTCACCTAATAAAACTATCAAATTAGCTCATGGTCTTAGCCAAGAAATGCATGTCTGAAAAATACAGGAATCTACCAATGAGGGTAGTAAAGCACGTGATGAAAAAAAAGGTGTCTCCACAGGTTAGACTGAAGCTAATGCTGTGCACAGCACGGTCTCTTCTTTGTAAAGCTCTTGTTTTGGTACTAAAATATGTGATACCTCTTTATTTCGATGCATTTGCATGTGTTTGTTGTATGATTGAAAGAGACGTGCACATTTAAAGGAAGAGGAAGTGAAAAGAAGAATAAAATGTATTTCCATATTGTGTCTACAGTATAATTTCAATTTATTTTGGGCTGGTCCACAGCATCCATCCTCTTAAAATATGCACGGTAATCCTCAAGAGACATCTATTTTAAAACTCTACGCAGTTGCTTTCTTCAGCAGCAGTGTTAACATTTTACAAAGTGTTTACTATACACAGTAGTATTCAGTGATTCTAATATTGGCATGTGTGTAATGAAAAAGCTGCATTTTAACAGCTTTAGTTGTTGTTCACATTGCAGGAAAAATTGATAGCGTGTGGTAATTGGTTGATGGAATAAAGTGCGTAATGTTGAGGCAACTTGAATGTGAAGTTATCTTTGGAAAAAGCAGAAAAAAAAAGAAAAAAAAAACTGATGTCACAAAGAGTACAAAGCCTCAAACATGAGATCTTTAAAAACTACAGCTGGCATGACCCAGTGTGTATTAATCATAGAACTCAACACATGTTCAATCTTGTGTACCCAGAACAGCCGGGAGGGTGGGGAGAGGCTTTATTAATCATGATGAACCAACAATTTGCTGTTTACCCTGACAGCAGTACCACCAGCTCTAATCCAGTGCCCTCCTCAGCTGAAATAGGACCACCCACAGCCACGAAAATATACACACTCACTCAGATGAAAACAGCCTCATCGCCTCTTAATCATTACTCATTGACACTTTTCTCCTCCTCAGTTTGCTCTGATTCAGCCTGATGTTTGTTTCAGAGGAATCATTCATCTGAATCAATTTACACACAGAAATGTGACTGCCAAAAGCTGCAAACATGTTTCACATCTAATCTTTTGGGATAGGGAGACAAAGCTTTCGTCCAATTAATCAAACAAACATGAATCATTCAGTATCGCCCTGTAGTTTTTCTTAAGATCGCATTGTAGAGAAGTAAATGATGTATTCAGGCGCACATTTGAGGGATGGCAGAAAATTTGTCATGGTTTATATTTTCAGTCAGTAGCAGTCAGTCAGTAGTTCAGATGACCTTTTTTTGTTATTCAAATGTCATGCTTTTTAATTGTAATGACACCTTGCTGACAGACAGACACACACTCACAAACACACACAACCTTCTGGTGTTTCATCACCTTCCGTGTTGCCAGAGACTTTGCCTCAAGTTGAGTCTTGAATTTTCTTTGAAAACAATTTCCAATTTGTGTACTTGTCTATGATACGGTTTATGTTTTGCATGTGTTACATTGCATGTACGTGTCTGGCAGAGACCACTATGTCTCCTCATAATGTCACTGTAACACGCGGGGTCTTCAAGGATCCATTAGGACCTGCAGTTCAGTCTTTACATGCCGCCAGTGGAATATAATATTAGGATCTGCTAGAGTGATTTTAATAGCTTCAGAGATTAAACTCAGTAGCACGGTATATTTCTGTATTATCAATGATGTTATCCTGTTGACACACTATCAGGGCATTGATCTAATAAACTTGAGGATTTCATGAAATGCCCGGCCTTTGAGTCACCACAAGATGATTATTGATTCTAATTACTGAGGCAAAGATTCAGATGAACAGCGTGCTAACTTAAAATTCCTGTCACAAAATGTCAAGCCCCGAGCACGGCATGAAACCATGCACCCGGGTGCTTTTTAATCCTGATTTTAAAGCCCGAAAAAAAAATCTACAAAACTGCCTATAATCATCTCAGAGATGATGTGCAACCATTTCCCTCCCTGGCAGATACTAGTGGATAATCTCATTAACCATTGGGATCCTGGCAAACGTCTCTGCAGGCAGCTTGCAGTATGAATGTAATTAAGCAGTTACTATAGACAAATTACAATCCAACAGGTCGTTTATTTTATAGTGTCTATGGGTCATCTTTAAGTCTTCAGTGATCACGGTGTTGTAACGTTGGGAGGTTCAAAATAAGATATACTGGAAAGATGAAGTAGAATGAGAATGTTTTTAGTTGTTTGTTTTAGGGAAATTTGAGTGCTCTGATGAGTTTCACTGAAAAAAGAGGTGTGTGAGGAATACAAAGATGAACCCCTACCTGTAGTTAAAGGGAGACACACACATATATGCACAAGTGATCTTGCTAATTGAATCCCTGGTGGGTGTTGTGGGCTCATTAAACCTTCCAGCCAGACCTCGGTGATCAGTCAAGAGCTGAGCGCAGATGAAAGACAACCAGAATCTACTTCACCTGGGGCCAATGTACTTGACGCCCCCTCACTGTAGCTATGCCAAACCTTCTCTGTACCCTTCGTCAAATGTTTACACATCCTTGAAATGTTAGTATTCATGTTATAGTCTAGTTTTGTTTACAGCATATACGCCGAAATGTTCAGAAACATGAGTGCACTCAAAATGCATTTTTCTTTTTTTTCTGCTATCTCCCCGCACACCTTGAAAGATGAATATTTAATTTCTGCTTTCTGCCTTGCAGCCCACCAGCATTCCTGCAGGCCTCTAAAAGATCAAGACAGTTCAGTTTGCGGTCAGCATCAGGGAGTGGAGGTCACTGCGAGTCTGTGCTCCAGGCAGATGGAAAGATGAGAACAGACAAAGCCGCCTTTACGAAAATGCATCAATTGGGCAATGGCAGGAGAATGAGTCAGTTCCATAGAAAGGGGTCAAAGAGCCATGAGTCAGAAGCCTTACATGTGTAGGTAGACTTTTTGAGTTTCTTTTGAGGTTTGAGGACTGTTGATTGCAGAGAGCTGCTATTCATTTATTCGCCACAAAAGAGAGAAATATCATTCGGGTGCTGCGGTCCACAGTCACACTTTGATTCATTGGGACAAAAGGCTACAGTGAGAACTACTTTCAAACACTATATTATCACCTTTGGCAGGAATCTTATCATAACATCTGATGTCTGCCTCAGATCCGTCCAGAAATTAATTGTCTGTCTATCAGGTAATCAGCTCTGGGATGTCCTGCTGTGTCAGTTGTCACATCCCCTAAATAATATCAAACATACCCTGCAATGAAATGTTCCAGGCCTAGCTCACTGCCAAACTCACCCTGACACTTCCCTTTCATTAGCATCCCATCTGATGAGCTCATTTCCACGCCAACACTGTTATCCCAAGCCAAGCCTGGAGCCAGACACGCATACGCTCCCTGACAAACAGACCCCCACTTTCAACCACTGCTTAGGGAGCTGTTTGATTCTTCAATTTATCATTTATGTCAGAGGGGGAAGTTGAAAGTCCAAAAGCTATCGATTGTTTCCATCTTGACAAGAGAAGATTCAGAGTCGCTGGCAATTAAGAGCTTCAGTTGTTGTCAAAGCAGACAGTGGTTTGTGTGTGTCTGAAGCTGGGGGAGGGATTAGTGGGGGGGGGGGGGGGGGTCCACTTTGCAAATACCCAAAAGTGAAACAAGCAGTTGAGGCAGGAAGAGGAAATAAACAAGAAGGGGGTGTAAAATAATGTGTAGCGGCAGAGCAAGAAATTTTTGCATTTTTATGGGCCCGAACCGCAAAACGCTGCTTCAGCAAGCCGAAGGAGCACAGACCTTATCGGGACATTGCTTAGATCACAGGCCCAGAGATTCTCAAGTTCAGCACTTTTATGATTGCCTCCACTCATATTTACATGAACATGTGCAAGTGTGCGCATGCATGACCACATACCCATAAACACGTCCGTGTATACAATCCATAATGACTTTATTAGCCTTGTACCGCCCGTGGAAGCATCAATTGATTTGATGCCAGTACATGTCATTACTCAGTTATGCAGTTAAATCCCCTATGCATGGAGGGTTAGCACCAACAGAGAATTCTGAAATTAATTGGGATAAAAGTAGAAAGAATGTGGAGGCAAAAAAGTCAAACTTTATATGTGTAAGAGCTTTCAAAGTCTGCGTACCTGCTCACATGTTAAGGCTTTGTCAGTGTTTAACCTGAGGAACAGGTGGGGAACCTGCATATTTGGGATGAGCCTGGAGTACGAGGCGGATGAGTCATGTGTGTGTACTTTAGCTGTTAAGATGTTGGTTGATGAGAGAGGGTGAGTAAGTAAGTTTAAACATGAGCAGCCTCTCTGTAATATTAATGGATTTGAACAGACTTTCACTTTCTCTGATGAACTTCTAAAGGGTGCAGTGTGTCAGCACTTCTCTATGTCAGGCTGTTGTTTTATCTTTTCCCAAACATCAAGGGCAAGTAGCCTCTAAGATGTTTTTACTCGCTAATCACTGTGCTGTCAGTTACAAGTTGTCACTGCAAACATACTGGTTGCGATAATGAGTGAATTTGCTTGCAGTGTAAGCAAATTAGCTACTGGCCAATTAGTCTTAAGTATCTCATGAGTTTGGTTCGGTGAAATGACTCCTGTTGCTAGTTGCTACTTGCCAATTGTTAATAAACGGTAGTACTTTTCAGTGATTTTAATGGAGAGAATAGAATAGAGAATAATACAAAATGACAAATAAATAGAAACAAACCAATAACAGCAGTGTGATCCATCCCATAGTTCAAACATTTGAATCATTAAACACTGAAATGTTAAATCAGTTCATTCCAAGGCCTTAACTGTAGTTTGGTGTTGTCATTATTGTTGCTTATGTATGCCAAAACAATTTGTGTGTCTGTAACACACAATTAAAACACTTCCCCCTCCACATCAGGCAGTTACTAGGAATGTTAGCCTTCCTGACATCCGCTCCAACAAAACCAACAGCTATAATCCCCGCCGAGCTGCAGGCCCACGGAGCATGCCAGGGATTAAAGGGTTCAGCTCACCATGTCTTTCAATTTCATTTTTACAAGGCTGCGCTCGGTCATATTTTCATTTAAAATCACGGAAGAACATAACATGAAGCGTTTTTTTCCGCCACATTTCATTCATTCGACTCAATGTTAATGCAAAAATATTTGAGTATTGGAGTCTGTGTTTTTTATTTAGACAAATGAGGCCCTAATGGTTTTTAGTTTATGTTGAAGAAGTGCTGTGGTACAGCTGGCAGACTTCAAACAGACATTGATGGACTACATGGACTATGATGATATTACTGTTTTGTTTTTAGTTTATTTGACAGTAGAAGCTACATTACATCTCTCATTTTTCAAGCACAACTCAGTAAAGTCCAAGATTTATTTTCATTGTGGTCCTTGATGTAGTATAAGTACACATTGTTACATGCCACAATAAAAGATCAGCAATCAAGAAACCTGCAATAACAAATACAGTACATGCACTTAACAATGAGAAGAAAGCTAAGCACATCAGGCATTTTGTCAAGCAGCCACTTCTTTCAATGTTCCCGTTTTTTTCATCTGACTCCCTATTTCTTTCTCTCACAGCTATTCTGGCAGAGTTGTAGGAAATGGTCTGCACGCTCAGAGGCAAAACCCAGAGGTCAAAGTTCGCACCCCGAATCCCACACTGGCTGAGGTCAAGGAGAGGTTGGAGCGTTTCAACCAGGTAGGATGACGCATGTTCTGTTGTACACACAAACAAGCGTATACACATATGTGTCTGTGTTTCAGCATGTAGAAAACATAGAGACTGGCTTCAGGGTGTCACTGAATCATCTGTGTCTATATTTGTATAAGAACAGTTGTTTCCAGTGTTAAACATGTCACTAGACTCAAACAGGTCAAAAGCTATCAGTCAGCTGAAGTGTTATGAAACCAACAACATAAATTTTTAATTGTTAGGGCTTTTGTCTAATTAGTACGCCTCAAACAAGGTCACGCTTAGCCAGAAATCTAGAAATGTCCTTGCCATTTTCCTCAGATCCAAAGACTTGTTTTGAGCGCAGTGGCAGATATCAAAGAGAAATGAAAAGGATAGAGGGTGAAAAGGGAAGCGGTGACAAAAAAGAAGAAGAAAAAAAGTGAATTACTGTGGAAAGAAAAAAAGAAAGATGAGAGCAGGGAGCAAAAGGTCAGGAATGACTGACAGAAAGGCAGAGATGACACAAGCGGCTTCAAAGTGACACTGTTTGTCATGTAGATGGGGTTTAGTGCTGAAAAGGGCCAAGAAGAAAGGGGCTATTTCACACAGTCCCTAGCGGCCATTTGAGGAGACAAACAGACCAGGATTCGGTTCCCCTCTGCCTGCCTGCCCTTTTGTTGCCCTGGAAATTATGCCCACAGATAGTACACCAGCCATCTCTCACTTTCTCTGTATCCCTCTTTTTTCCCCTCCTTGTACCTTTTTGGCATCTATTTGATTGATGAAGCTTCTTTCTTACGCGCCTAAAAAACTTTTCTAATATGTCTCTATGTATGATCATTTCTGTATCGTTATCTGCACACATCCTCTGAATCTCATCTCTCTCAAGCCTCTCATCTGTACATTTATTTTCTGTCTCCCTCCACGTGCATCTCACATCTCACATATATTTCCCAGTCCGTCTGTCCACCTGTCAGCCGCTGACAGCTCAAGATCATCTCTGTCACACCACAACATCCTATTGTGTACGGTGGCTGTCAAGTGTCCCGTTGTCATGGTAACTGTGCCGAGTTGAGCGGGTGTCCTGTTGACATTTACAGGGCTGAAAAGCCTACCTTGAATCTGGACCAGGTGGCAGAGCTTGGCTGAGCTTTGTGTTTGTGCCAGATAAGAGCAAAGGATCACAGAGTGTTAAACTGCATAATGTGTCAGGCTTTCCAAGGTGCATCCAGAACAGTTGAACGAGGACAGGACAGAAATGTGTTTTCTGACGTGTGCTCATACCTACATGCACACACACACACACACACACACACACACACACACACACACACACACACACACACACACACACACACACACAGCTTTACATAGTAGCAGTATGCATACAGTGAACTCTTAAAAACCATTGGACATTGCAAAACATTTACTTAAAATCAGGGCTGGGAGTCGCTTATATATTTTTTTCTCACTGTGTGACTACTTCCTTCTTTTAAAACATATTAAATCCAATATCTTTGCTCATGCTCAGCCAAGTTTCAGCATCCAATCGAATCACCATGCATCTAAGAATCACCCCTACTTAAGATCTCGTTCAACTGACACTCACCTATGACAGCCACCAAACCTGGTCACTATCCAGACTGATTCATGTAGATCAAAGTGGTTTTGTTCAGAATTACATCCTCTGCCAGCAGCCATTAGAGGCTAATACCATTTCATGCTCCAAAGGCCTCTGACAAGCTTAAAGGCATGCTCCCTAATTTTACTGTTGCGCCCCCAAATGTCTTCCCACCTCATTGTTCAGTTCAAGTTCTTACAGTCAGCTTTGAACTGTGAGAGGAGGATGCATATGGCACTTAAACAAAATCAGGGAGTATACTGATATTTGTATCACTGATTCAGGTTTTTGGCTTGATTTAAGTTGAGTCTCTCTCTCTCTCTCTCTCTCTCTCTCTCTCTCTCTCTCTCTCTCTCTCTCTCTCTCTCTCTCTCTCTCTGTCCTTAATTGTCATTTAAACCTTCTTAAAATTGGAGGTAATTACGTCCCTGTAAGAAATGTCCGAAATATCAGCATAATGATGTCGCCTGTCTTGTTGTCTACTTTTCGAGCAAACATTTGTTCCTGGCTCCCTTTATCCTTGCTACAGAGCCCTCAACAGATGTTTGGAGACAGGGCCATTCTAAAAAAAATCTTCCAGGTGGGCAAGTCAGTTCACAAAACAAGTTCCTTTTCAGATTGATTCTGGCAAGCCCATCTGGATCTCTGTCCAAACTGCAAACTTTACTGGACACCCTCGGTGCCTTTTAGGCTGTAAAGTTAATTGCAGTTCAGTCAGGAGGGAGTAGTTTACAGATTTAAAGCTTTGTTGATCCATACAGTTTAGAATTGTTTTTGTGGGCTCCAGTGAGTTAGCTCGGTGATTGTGGATATAAGCTCCACTACGGGTCAGTAGTATAACAACATGACTATCAGAACTCAGATTGTGGATGGCGTCTTGATGCTGGTGGTTACTGCATGTTGGTCTCAAGGCCCAGTGCAAGGTCAGATAACTGGATGACAGAGCTATAGTGATAAGCAATCACCATGTGGATCCTGTGCGGAAAAGTGAAAGAGATCGTTTTTGGCTTTGTGAACCTGAAAAGAATTCCCCCTACATTTTAAAGTTGTGGGATGACAGAGGGAGGTCGGCGAGTCTACGTTTTAAGGCACCAAACTGTTCCAGAGTTCCTCTGTGTTACAAAGCCACTCTTCTCATAGACTTTTGAGAAGTAAAACCCAGTGCTCTGCTCACATTAGGAGGCTCAGGGGGGCTTGGAGTATGGAACATTCCCAGCTAATCCACAAACCAACCCGACTCTATTTAGAACACTTACAATCTTAGCTGCCATCAAGGCAACAGCAAAGTGCTTGGCATTGATCAGCAACACCTGCAAGCCCCTGCTGATAGGTTGTGCCTCGTAGGTGGAGAGAGCCAGTAAAAAACGACTGATTGCATCTTTAAATAAATATATTCCTTAAAACATCTGATCTGTTGTTATTAAACAGCAGGACAGTTTCAAAGTATGGCATCCCCTCGCTGAGTATGAAAAAGCCAACCTTGACAGGAAGAAAAAGCTCAGCTGTTAAATAATGCATTTGCTGAGATGTCTCCCGTGTGCTACATGTAGATATAATCAAACTAATGTCTCCACAGTTATTATTTGGTCCTTCGTGCATGCGTGCGTGTGTGTGTGTGTGTGTGTGTGTGTGTTCTGTACTTTTATCTTTGCGAAAACCACTTTGAGCTTCAGACATTCGCCACGAGGACATTTCTGAGAAGTCAGCGCTTTGAAGTGGTGAATAGCGAAACAGATGATCTACTTGGGGTTAAGATTTGAATTTTGTGTCAGTGCTAGAAGTACAATTAGATATCTACGTGTTTGTCTTCTTTCATCCTCGGAGGTAGTTCGGGTTGTTATTTTGGTGGGGGAAAAAAAAAAACAGTGAGCTGATTTTAAATTGCATGGATATTCTCTTTTTCTGTTTAGAAGGTATTGCAGGTATTTCAATGAATCCCTAATCTGAGCTTTTCCAAATTTGAATAACCTCCATTTCCGGGATTAGTGGGGTTAAGATGTGTATATTTTTACCTACTGGAGAGTAGTTAGACCCAGAGCACTGTGGCACTAAGAGGATTGGGAAACCGCCTCTGATGTATCACAGACTCTGACCCCTCATCTACCCATGGCATTCTCCTCTTAAAGCACTCAGAGCCGCATTCAAAATGAGCGCGTGTGTTGGGGTTGAGCTTGCACATGCAGCACACACACTGCACATTTTTGATTCGCACACATACACAAGCTGTGGTTTGCAAGGTGGAAGAGGGCAGAAGATTTGTGCACAGTTGCAAGCTCCCATAAAAATGTACATGTACAATCCAATGCGTAAAAAGCTGTAAATAACACACAAATACACTTAGGAAAAGCCTAAATCTCTTGACCTCCTATAAAATGGTCCATTTAGTGGGTAGGCCAAGTTATGGGCCTCCCCCGTGTGTCTCCTCTGACTATCCTCTTCCTCGCTCTCTTCCTCTCTGCCTGTAAATATTGCTAATGTGAACAATAAATGTTTCAAAGTGGATTTTTGATTCCCAGCCATCGCTCCAGCTGTTTTTGGGTGGGGATCCTTTTCACAATGGTCTATCTGTTTCCATCTGAGTACAGAGGCCAGATCATTTGTCAGTTTGTCAATTTGCACTATGGTAAATGCAGTCAGTGGCAGCATGGAGCACGGGGGGAAAAAACTCCCAGACGCTCATTCTCATGCTATATTTCTGCCTTAATTTTCTTCCCGGGCACACAGACACACGCTCAAACACAGACAGCATCTTTAGAAATGGTAAAAGCTGCGGTGGATGGAGACTTGGAAAAACTCCACCATAAGAATCCGGTACAGACAGGCCAGTTGAATGTGTGATTGATGAGACAGACTACTGCTTTGCTGTCTGGTCTGGCCAGTGGCCCGGCGAGGTTCCACATCAGAGAGGCCTTACTTGTGTTTAGCATATGCTCAGCACTTCCACTCTGTGGATCCAGTCGATCCTCAGATCTGTTCAGCTACTACGGGGAGTTAGAGTTAACCTGTGCTCTGTCTGAATGCTAGTCAGAAGACCGTAAAAATAAACAATAACGTGATTCCTGCAAACTCCTAAAAAGCATATAGCCTGGCATTTTAGCAATGCCTGTAGGAGTCGGAAAGGGTTTGAGGTTTAAAGAGTAAGTAGAGTCCAGGGATGAAAAAAGAGCCGGGGCTGAGCTGGCAGCGCGTCACAGGGAGGGGACAGATTCTTTCCACTTGAAGAAGATGATGGAGCTGGCCTTCACAGGAGCTCTGCTGCTCTTTGCTGCTGCTGTGGCAACGACACAGCAACAAGTCTCACTGCCCACGGCTCTCTGTTAGCCTGGCAACCAAACTTCATGAACCAAAACTCTAATTTAAGCATGACATTTTTTTTTTTTTTTTAATCATCATAGTTAGATGCAAAGCGCAGAAAAATCCGGTGAACTGTGACTGTTTTTCCACATTGGATCATGTTTACTCTCCTTGTGGGTTTCCGATCCATGAAGACAGTGATTCTTGTCATATGGAGAAAATATGTGACCTGTTTCTGGTTCTGGCACATAGTTAGGAAAATCCCCATGTTCAATGTGATATGGTGTGCATTTGCTAAAAGTCAAAACTCCATGTTCCAAAGGTTATCTGCAACAAGGATTACAGGCTCCCGTGGCTCCGCGTATTCAGTAAATATTTGGGGGGTTTTAGTTTAGTTTTTTTCAAGTGAAAATTTTCCATTTGGTCTGCAAAAATAACCTCAATTAGGTCTGTATATTGGCACTGATTTCCTGATTTGATTTAGTTTTGATTCCCAGTCCCAGTGCAATTCAGTTTGATTTGATTCAACTCAATTCAAGTTCAGTTCAATTCTTGAGAAGGATTTGTGCATCAGATAAATATGAATATTGGATAAAGCTCTTCTCTTGTCAGGAGCTAAAATTTCTTTTTATTCTGCAGTTAAGCAGCAACATTGTACACGCTCTAAGTCCCTAACCTTCACCTTTGCATCAAATAAATACAGTTGTATGCAAAGATCAGTGATATACTGTATCACTAAAAATCATTTTTTGTCCAGTCCAGCTCTGGATAGATTGGTAGCCTAAGAAAAAGTAGGATCCTATCCTGTTCTGCCTGCTCTCTGTCTCACATACACTTTATTAAAGTTTTATGTACTGTTGAATCTGCATTGATTAATTCGGTATGTGGGTTGATGATGACTATAATGAAGGGCTTTCACTGGACTGACCTGGAGTTGTACTGTATCAGCCTTTTGTACTGCTGCCTTTTATAAAGACTTCTGTAGCCCAGCTTGAATTCTGGAAGGCCTCTGCTTCCCAGCAGGCTTTACTGTCTGTTGACCCTCAAATCTCACACAACAGACTTTTCATCAGCCAGGTAGCTGCTGGAACATGCTCTCAGAAAATCACTGATGTCACTCAAATTGTCATACATTTTTTAACAACATCTCCATCACTCGCCCGACAGAAGCCAAGTTTATTCATTCGTACATACATTACACTCTCACAGTCTGCCTCAGTCAGTGCCTGACAGGAGCAGGGCGTGACGGCCCAACGCCACAGCGTGTTGTTGTGATTGACTCATGAGGGTTACATGAGGTCATGGCCAATAAAGTGTCACTAACGGTTTGCAACAGAATCAGCTTGTACTAGCTTGCAGTGCAGGGGTGTGTGACTGCCATTGTTTAAAAAAATGTTCAAAGTATTACTCAGACCTCTTGGGAAATTTACTTGTTTATTTTTCAAAAGTACAGGCGATTGCATGAAATTTGGTGGAAAAGTTCGACCTGATCATGTGGCCACTTAGAAAAAAGAAATTGTTTTCATCCTCAGCTCCTGAGACGTGGAGTTTTCCTGCATTCCTTGTCTCAAGACAAAACTTTCAGTATTTATCCAGGAACATTTCTGCCTAAATAAATAGTCAGCCACTGTAAACAATGTTCAACCTGCAGTTTGTAATTGCAACCAAACTCACACGTCCATTGTGTAATGTTGCTCCAAGTTATTTTTCGCCTTGGCTGATATGTTGCCTTGGTAGGGTATAGCTGGATGAAGTCACAAGTCTACTGGTCAGCAGTCTATTGAGAATGAAGCTTTTCGTAGTCTTCATTGTGATATGAATTTCACATCTAAAAGTCAACAAGGCAAAAGATCTGGCCGTCAGCCGAGGATAAGGGGTTTTCATTGGCCTCATCTTTAACCATGGAAAAGGACAACAACAGACAAGCACTTGGCTCGCTACGTCGTTGCGCCTTTGATTTTTAAATTCGCTTTTGAAACAGTTTCATTTTCCATGTTGTGAATGGCAGTGCAAGCTTTTACTGATGTCCAGACTCGTAACAGCTACCGTTGCTGTCCAGCCCAGAACCTGCTTACTCTGCCAGTCAAAGGTTCTCTGTTGAGATCTGTCTGGAAACCAGTTGGCCATAACAGGCGCCATTAATCCATAAAAACAATACATCATATCTCCTCCAGAATCAGCAGTCATGAATGGCTGAGCAGTGCATCAGTAGTTATGTTTGTTTGCAGCCTGTCACTCCACCTAGAAGGCTCCATCTCTGTCTGTTACTTTCTTTCTCTCCCTGTCAAACTCATACATGGGAAATATACTTTGTGTGAGAGAGAATTGCAGCTATTTCATCTTAAGCCAGGGACATACACACACACACACACACACACACACACACACACACACACACACACACAGGCACACAGGCACACATACATAATGTGTTCTTATTCTGTCTCTCAGCTGATGTTCATAAAAGCATTATGAGCCTGTAAAGTATGTCGGAGAATGGAGGGAATTTTAATTTAAAAGTTGGGAGGACTCGGGCAGTCTTTTCGAGATTACCGCTGTCACTTTTTCCTTCGCGTTCCTCCAGGTTTTCCTTCCCTTCTGTTTTCTCTGTCCACATATGCAGTTTTGCCATGGCTGCCCTCAATTAGGCGATACTGTTTCAAATTGTCAGGGGGAAAAAGAGCACATGTCTAGATGTGGGCACACAAAGGTTATGACTTATGGTTCTAGTTCAGCAGCTTGACAGCAGTATCCCACATATGGCACACGCAGACTTGTGCACGCTTACACAACTCCTGCGACAGTTGCAGTGTTCATATCCCATCCCCGTTAGCACATTTCACATTTTTACATTTCATAATCAGATTTTCTGTTTTCACATTAAAATGGAACATGTATCCACAGTGGCCTCCTGGTTAAGCTCCATCTCCACACACACACACACACACACACACACACACACACACACACACACACACACACACACACACACACACACACACACACACACACACACACACACACACTCACACTCGCTCTTTCAGCCTCGTATTTCTGCCAAACTCCTTCAGAAGGTGATTGGTTACTCCTGGCAGGACAGATTTTAGTGTGACTAGGATGCAGTCAAATACATGCAGGAATTCAGCCCTTGATGCTCTCAAACATGCCCCATCATCCTCTGACTGAAGAATGCTTTTGAAAAGAAAGAGAGAAGAGAATGAGT
Source organism: Chaetodon trifascialis (assembly GCF_039877785.1). Classification (NCBI taxonomy): domain Eukaryota; kingdom Metazoa; phylum Chordata; class Actinopteri; order Chaetodontiformes; family Chaetodontidae; genus Chaetodon; species Chaetodon trifascialis. The sequence goes on from NC_092066.1 coordinate 13,779,824, forward strand.
TGGCAGGGTGAGAGGAGAACTAGAAAATATTTCATGATTTGGGATTTTATTCAAAGCCTTATGGGAATGCCTGATTTGTCTTCGGATGCCAGGGTAATTTCAAGGCAAGCCTTATGTATAAAGGCTGGCATTTTTTTTGTCTTTCTTTTTTTCAACCCGTCCACCATCAGCCCCCTCACCTGCTTGCACAACTACAAGTTCAGGCTTACCATCGGAACACTTTGTACCTGTCTGTCCTTTCCCTGTTTGTGTCTATCAGTCTTACTTTCTGTCTGTCATCGCCTGTTTGTTTTACTTGGCGCTTGCAATGGCAAACCTTCGCCAGATCTGAAGTTTCAACACTTGAACTAATTCTTCCACTTTCACATCCGTCTCATTTTGCTTGATCCAGTGCTCGTATTGTTAGTGGTTGTTAAAGCAGAATAGAAAATGGCATCCACTTCATAAAGTTTTGTAAATATGTGCTTATTCTGAGTTTGATGCCTGCAGCACGTTTCAAACAAGTTGGGACAGGAGCAGCAAAATTTGCGGAAAAACACCTGTTTGGAACATTCCACAGGTGAACGGGTTCATTGGTAACAGGTGATAGTATCATGGTTGGGTGTGAAAAGGCCATCCTTCATTGCATTCTATTTTATTTTATTAAGTGTCCCAACTTTTTTAGAACCATGGTTGTACTGCAGTGTCCATCTTTACCTGTTTCATCATAAAAGAAGCTGATACACACATTTGTCAGCCAGAAGTTGACACACTGAAATTCATTTTGGAGGAAGTCGCTCAGACAGGCACAGATCAACAGTTTGCTTATGAGCATCATATTTTAAGGAACAATTGCAGTAAGTCACCTTTCAATTCAGTTAAGTTCTGACCGGTTTAATAAAAAATAGGAAAATAGCTATATAACTATAAATTTTAACTTGCCTTTAACAGCCTTATTTTTTTGGTTTCTGTTTTTCTTCTATTATTTAGAAGCCTGTACTCACTATTAATAGGCTGTTTTGCAACAGCTAATTCTAATCCAACAGCACAGTGATATTTTACATGTCATAGAGAGAAGGCCGAGCCATGTGAGAACAAAGACATCTGTCCCTCTAGGGTTCAGTTTCTGCCTTGTACGTTACATAAAAGCTGCTGCTATTGAAATATTCTGCCCACTTGTTCACATTTACCATACGGTACAGTGTGACAGATCAGGAGGACAAGCCTTTGAGAGGTTGCTGTTGTTTTTGATGACATAAATAGACCATCTTTTGTTTTGTTAAACTTACTATGTTGTTCATCTGTGGTTCCTCTAAGTCATTTCATGCTAGAAAGTATTGTTTTCGTAGTTGCATAATTTTTTTTGCATTTGAAATTAACTTACACAGCTTAGCATACAACACGTGTGGCTTCTCTGAAGTGGTGACTGCTTGTAGTCGAAAAAAGACAGAAAACCAGGAGGGAAAAAAGCCAATTTGAGAAACTGCTTAAGACACTCATTGAGACCCAGAGCTGGTCCTCAGTGCAGCAGTATTTTCAGCATCAGAAAACAGATAGAGGGAGAGAGTGAGAGCAAGAGAGTATTCACTGCATATTATGCATTCAACAGTCCTTAAGAACTCATATAGGAATATTTTATATCTCTCTTCCTTTTGCTCAAGGACAAATTGGAAATTTGCTTCTTCACCATGTTGTTTGAAAACCACAATTAAGTTCCCTGCGTATTACCAGAGCTGAATTGAAATTTCATCAGAAAGAAATAACAGAAACCTCCGGCAGTTTTGGAGTCCTGACAGTCAAAACAAACCAACAAACTGCATTGGACAGCAGCCAACCACCAATTCTACAATGGCCCGACTATGGTTTCCATAGCGACAGCGCCTTAATTGATTCCTTCCCTAATTAACATGCTTTAAGGACAGCTGGGCCAAGCAGCATTGTGTTAAACGTCCCCTGAACGGTACGGTTATTAGCTTAATACCCAAATGGTTATCTGGATGGTGTTGGTACACAACACTCTGCTGTTCAGCAGAGCATTTCCTTATACACTCATGGAATACACATTGAATTAATTCAGTTGCTTTACATAAAAAAAAGGTTAATGGGTTTATCACGGTGGCTGTCCACAATCTAGGAAGACGTTTTCTCTCTCTGGCTGTCTGTCTTCCATTGTCTTTCCCTTGCAGACTTCTGCTTAAATGTTTTGATGCATGCAGTGGATAGATACAACCCCAGTTCCCAGAAAGTTGGGACACTTATGTAAAACGTAGATAAAAACAGACGTGACTCACCGGATCTGGGGTATACTTAAATTCTGTACTTTATTGCACACAAATAACAGCAACAGAATAGTTTCCTCAAGGTGTAATGAGAATTGCCACTGCCACAGAGTGCATGATATATGAGTCCCCTAACCAAAGTTTCTCCTTCTTCTAACACATCATATCACATTGCAGTCTCAAAACAGATGAAACAAGTACAGGACACACCAAGATCCTGTCAACAGGTTGTAATGTGAGCCAGGTCATAACCATAAAATGCACAACTGTAACCAGCATGTAATATTGTTCATATTTTTTCAAGGTAATCCTCTTGTACCTCTCTGTCCATCTGTGAAAACAGAGCCACCCAACTATTATCAGAGGCTTTCACTTTTGCAGCAAGCATAAGTGATATGCTTTACCTGCTTCCACTCAAGGGCCCCACTCGACTCTCCTGAAGCCTTGTGCTATAGTTGTAGATGTCTCATATCAATGCAGCAGTTGTTTCACTCACTCAGGCCTGAGTGAGAGGGGGCGCATTCACATTAAGTAAAAATGGGATACATGACAGATGTAATGACTTCAAATATCAAAAGTACCTTCTAGCGTCAGGAACCTCTTCCACTCTCCCTTGTCGCTACCGATAAGAAAGACTAGCAAGAAAGAAAACCAGTATGTTCACAACTGCTGACATTGAACAATTCATATGTCAGCATCAGCTGAGCTTTGTGTAGCTCTCTCATTACTTGCCTCTTTATATCTGCTTGTCAGTTTACGGCCTTGACTGTCTGGGCATCTACTCTTTTATGTAATTCTCTTTCAAACTAGAAATGACTTGAGTGAAATATCACATCAGTGACCAAATGAGTTCCCATGAACTCCTGTACAAATCATATTGTTCCCCAGGCTTTTTATTACATCCAGTACCAAATACTTGGAAAACCACTGACACTCCAATCAGCCTTAGATGTGAATTGTAGCATGCTAAGACGCTATACAAAGATGCCTCCCAAGGTAAACATTATACCTGCTAAATATCCATATGTTAACATCATCACTTTGAGCATGCAGATGTTAACATTTAGCTCAAAGCACCTACACACGCCCCCACAGGCCTGCTAACATGGCTTCAGACTCTTGTTCAGCCTTGTTTCAGGATTATACTTTACATTTGGCTTTGCATTGTAAGCAGTGTATACAAGCATGTCTGCTTTGACAAAATGTCTCTTTTGGGAGTCCTGAGGGCTTAGGAGACAACTGTTTAAAGGTCACTTTTGCTGTCAGGTGTGTTGATTGACAGAGTCAGAGTCTAGTGTCAATGGCAAGGATATTAGTCATCCCTCAACACACCCCAACCCCCACCTCCATTCCTCCCACCCACCTCTCAACACGTCTTTAGTGGTTGTTTCTTCCATAGGAAGGTCAGCTGTGTACCAGGATTGATCTTGTCAGCTTTCTCATGAATGTTTAATAGTGTGCGTGCATGCGTGTGTGTGTGTGTGTGTGTGTGTGTGTGTGTGTGTGTGTGTGTGTCTGTGTCTGTGTGTATGCATACACAACCTAAAGGATGGTCAAAATAAACAACTGTGTGCGTCCCTGTACCTCCACATGTTCTGCAAATCAGGTATTCATGCCACTCCCTTGCCTCGTACTCCAAAGGATCATTTGTTGTTGTGTCAGGAGAGTTTCTTGTCATACGTGGCGTGGTGGAACAAAGACCACCTTGATGATGGTGGACAGCAGGAAAAGCCAGCAGGTGGTCAAATTAGTTGGCGCCATGCTGTGAGGGAGGAACATGATAAAGAATAGTATTTCATGCTCCAGGCTGAAAAAGTCTTCATGCAGAACTGTGGTCATAAAGCAGTGTGATGTGGTTCCTATTGGTCCAGGTGTTCATCAGTTAGATGCAAGAGTGAAGTGAGGTGGATACCCGGGCAACACTTCCTCTTTACTGTTCCTTGATTAGCAACTTGAGACGCAAAGACCAGATTTATGCTAAGCTCTATGATCAGATATCTTCATATGAATTCCGCTAAATTATGAATTCTGCTAATAAAAAGCTAAATCGTCATCAGATGATAGCCTATGGGTTCTGAGATTGCATTTCAGCCTAAGCGTTCTGCCTCATTTGCTCTCCATAGGGACCTGCATGCAACCTTGGACTACAAATGGAAACCAGAACCCTTCAGATATCAAAATCTTGTCCCTTGCCTACAGATTCTGCATGCATATGTTTCTGTTTATGGAGATTACTTAAAAGATGACTAGTATTGGCTAATATATTTGGTTTCTTATAAACTCTTCCAATGAAAGTATGAATTGAGCTTCATGGAAAAAAATCTGAACTTTGCTCTGTAATGGAAAAAATACATTGTCATAAAGCTGCCTTTTGTTATGGGGGCTCTTTCTCAACCTTTTAATCAATGGTCCTCTTAAAATGTGGCTGTAATTAAATGCAGCGCGTCATCAACCACCCAGGGCCCTCACTTAACACCACCCACACTGTTCTTCTGTTTCCCCAGGATGCTATTTATCATCTATTGAGCCCTTGCTGACATTTACAGGGACTGATGTGTCAGTGCAAGAGACGGGGCACAGGAGACATAAGGAACCACAATATTCCACTGGGGAACACTCTAACACCTTCTGGTTGCATGATCTACAACTTGCTATGCAAATATATTTTAAAGTGTTTCACACAAGTATTTCATTTGCATCTGTTCTTTACACAAAGACATATGGAGTAGAAGGTTGACTGATATATGACAACTGGAGAAGACTTAAAGAGCAGACATGAACTAGCATGAGGATCAGATCTGCTTTCTATTCAGTCATTTACTTCCTGTAAGGATTGGCCTACAGAATAAGAGTAGGTAAAGACGAGATGGTAAAATTAATTATTGTACATAAACCAGTGTTTAATAAACCTTCTATTACTGTGTTTGTGGTTCAGGAAACCCAGGAGAGGTTTCCAAAACTGGGCCAGATGGAGGCCTGGGATGAGCTGGGCAGTGGGGAAACAGAGGAGGGCAGCAGTACAGACTGTGATGATGAAGATGGATGTCAAGCCTCAGGAGATGGTCAAACCCAAACCTGTAAGTAAAACATACCCACCTCTACATGGACAACACTCATACATACACACACACGTAATGAGTATTAAATCTAGAGCCCTACTACCTTCCACATGCTGTCCACGGCAATCTTCGTGATGATTGGCAAATATCACGGTTATATTTTTAACTGTGCTCTACCTTTTGTTAGCGGATTGTTTCCAGGATATAACCAAGAATAGATCTGCCTCTGTCCTTTCCCAGTAAGCCTTGAATTGTTTTCTGAAGATTGCCACAAAGTCACTCTTTCATTCACCTCCTACATGGCAATGGAAATTTCATTTTAAAACACTTTTTCACACTCTGCCGTCCTCGCCTACTGTGTCTCCTTGAGGCTACAGTAAAGGTGGCAGCACAGAAGGTTCCTCAGATCCTGAGACAACAAGCCAGTTTCATTCAGTGGGCACACACACACACACACACACACACACACACACACACACACACACACACACACACACACACAGTGTAAGGCAGTGAGGAGGTGTTAGGGCTTGTGTTGGCTTTGATGAGAATCATTTGATCTCCTGCAGAAACTTCTTGTTAATCATCCCTAATTATCACATTGGTTTTTTCCACCTACACAGTTAAACAAAGGAGTCTGGTGTGAAGCATATAGAGGAGCAAATCTGCACTCGTCCATGGACATGATAGCAGCAGGGGCCAGGTTAGGTATAAAGGTTAACATTGTTTTTCATGTGGCTTGTAAAGAGGCCATCGGGCCTGTACGCTGAGACATCTAACCAAGCTGACAGGGAAACACAATGAAGACAGGACTAGTGATAAGATCCTCGCTGGAGCAAGCTGAGCCTCTGTGGCTTCCCCAAATCTTCTGCAAGGCTGCAGAAATGCCAGATGATGATTCAGCAGTCTGTTCATACCATGTTCGCTGAGTCCAACACAAATGCACATAAGCACATTTTACACAGAGGGCTAACCACATACATTAACAGGTGCCTAATGATGTGTACCCAGTTGAATACAACAGACAATGGATTGTCCTCGTTGCCTAGTGTTTAATATTCTGACCATGAAGTCACATTTTAAATTTGGCTGAGGACCTTTGTTACATGTCATCCCTCCTTTGTTTCCAATCATTGCCGATCACCTCACCACTCCCTGCTATCAAAGGCAAAGAGCCGCACAATATCCTTGAAAAGGATACAAAATACATATATGCAAATTTTCATCAGCCTCTCTTTGGCCACCAGGTACACATTGACATCGCATAATCGGGCCACATAATCCATTTCAAGCAGAAATGTGTGTCATTACTGTAGAAAAGACACTCTAACTTCCATTTTACTGTGACTTTAACGGATCAAAATATTCCATCTGGCTGCAATGGACAGCAATGACAGGAAACAGGCCGCACTGTATCTCGTCAGCATTTTGCTCGCTTGGTAATCAGATCCTCATTGTACTTGGATGTAACATGTACTGTACTTGATGTCGTTTTAACTCACTTCTTGCAGCAATATTTAGTCCTAAAAGTAAAAACAGTAATAGTCTGTGCAAATGTGCTAAAATATTTTACTGCAAAGAACAAAAATCCCATTATCAGGTATTACCCACTACATTAATAATGTGCAAAGTAATACTCACAGCACATAAGGGCTTTAAATCAGCATACAACAGGCCAATGTGGCTTAGTGTACAGCTCAAAACTACTGCTCTAGTTTTACCAAAGGGTAGCAAGAAGGCTATCCAGACTACAACACAGTTAATAAACCAATCAATAGCCATTACATTCCCTGTTACACACAGCTCTGGACAGGTTCTTTCTGCCCTGCTCCTTGTTGCGATGGGGATAAAAGTTGCCGGCCTTTCTAAGGGCTGTGACAGCAGCAGCCGTATCCCAACAGCAGGGGATAATCAATCAAAACCACTGTCTGAAATTTAGCGAACAAAAAAACATTAGTCTGTGCTCAAAGTATAAATCCATATCCTGGTGAGCCCTGTCGCCTGTGTAACTGTCCTATAGGTTTCAAAAGAATATTTGTCATCCGGTAACAAAATCCGGCTGCTTGGAAAGGTGACTGGCCTCTTGGTATCTATTAAAACAAATTACGGCATTGGCTGTGTTTTAAGACAACTCTGAAGTCATTGGTTTCTCAAATGCCAAGAACTGGGCAACACTTGTCCAGTGACGCATGGACAGTCCATTTTTGGATCATTCATCTACATCAGCCAAGCCTGGCATTGAAGTGGACTGTGGGTTTGTTCAGCTATTTGGCAATTTCCGAAGATCTCAGGTGGTTAATGACTAAGGTAATAATCTCACACACTCCTCTGTCAAGCTCTTTGAAGTGGACAGTTAGGTGTGTAGGGATTTCTCTAACGATCAAGACGTTTTTAAGACTTTTTAATTGCATTTTTGCTTTGTATTTCTCTGCCTCTTGATGTTTTTTGATGACATCTGTCTCACCGATTAGCAAGTACTGTTTGAAAACTAGCATCTCAATGCGCTACTTATTATTTGGATTTACATATTACTCATTCTCTGATGACTTCACAAATATTGTTCAAAATTTTGTTGATTATTCAAACATCAATTTCTTAGTTGGGTGATTTTGTAATGCATTATGGGGTTTGGAGGCATGTTTTAACTTCCATCTGTCTTTGCATTTGTTTTGCCTCTGTGAAGTTGTGGCAGTGCTCCCAAGGTCCACGATAAAAGGAGCCATGACCGCCCACTGTTCAGCTAAAACTGACTTCATCACTAAGCTAATGAGCAGCACTAATCTGCAGAGAACAGACTCACTGTCTCTATCATCACTCAGATGTGATGGAACTGCTGCAAGTCTTGTTGAGGAGATAGGATGCAAGCATATGGCCTTCTGCAAACAGAAAGTGTTTGTTAGGATGCAGATACAGATGCTTCATACATGCATACCTAAGAGCAGTTATTGAGAAGACCAAACGTGTAGGCAATCATATGCAAAGTGAACTATGAATGTTTCACACTATGTTACTGTTTGGCAGTGTCCAGCTAAATATAGGATTTCAAAAAACTACAGACAAGAGTTGGAACAGTCGAATTCTTTTCACATACTTCAATTAGCTCTCCAACACTAAAAGAAAGTGCAGTCTGATTGCATGATGTCATGCTTCTTTGATCTCGGTTCAGATCCTCCTTCTCTTGCCTGGAGACATGCTAGTGTACTTTGTGTGCCAACTAAACAAGGCCTGGTCATGTACGAGCTGCCATGACCACAGCCATGAGCAGGAGAATAAATCAGTGAATCTTTAATGAACCATATCATCCCTCTCCCCTGCAGCAATGAGAGCCTCTTCTGTGGTACATTTTGTGGCGTGACTATGGCTTATTAACTGCATTAGCCCGGGAACACTTATGGCTGCTCCTTCCAAAGGAGCTATTCATTTGTAGCTAGCTCATTAACGTATTAATCTCTAAAAGACCCACAGTGGCACATTAGACCGCTGTCTATCCATTAGGAAGAGAGAGGAGAGTCCAAATATCTGTGCATCAAAAGGTAGAACAGTACTTTATTTGTCTGCCTGCTTCCGTGAGTCCAGCAGGCTTGTCTGAGTCTCTGGCAGAGTAGGCAGCCTTTTCTGTTCTGGCCATTTGTGCAGATATAGGTAAAACAGACAGGCAATGGAGCAGAACAGATGTTTTGTTTTATTTTTTCTCATTGAAAGTAAAGGAGAATATGCACTAGAAGTTTAATTTTATGATATCTTAAAGCACTTTAGAGTGGAATGTGGGAGATTTCTGAAAAAACCAAATCTTTCCCACTGCGACACCTCTTGAATTTGACTACAGTGTGGTGTTGTTTGTGCTGCTGTTGAGGCAGTCTGCCTGCCTATGGTGTGAGAAAGTCATAGAAACAAAAGGGGGGGAAAGCAGGTTATCCATCTCAGAGGAGGAGAAGTAAATGCATGGATAAACACTTCCAATGATTGAGCCGGAGGGATGTGCAGTGCAAACGTGTGAATCGTACAGCCATGAAAGTGCAGTTCTCTTTTGGTAACAAACACCATCTGTCTGGAACACTGGTGAGCTCATCAAGAAAGCGAAGACACCCCTGGCATTGCTCTCACACAGTGCACTTCAGTGGCTGGCCATTAGCATGAAACCACTGGCAATGATTGTTTTGCTTTGCCATCCTGTCAAAGAACATAATTATCTAAATATGACAAGATTTAAGAGGGAATCAGTGTACTTCTGTTATTCTTGAACAGAAGGACAAATATATTAACTTTTGTTGTCTCTCCTCACATACCCTCATTCAGAAGGAAACAGCTGTGTGTGTGTGTGTGTGTGTGTGTGTGTGTGTGTGTGTGTGTGTGTGTGTGTGTGTGTGTGTGTGTGTGTGTGTGTGTGTGTGGTGTGACTGTAAAGCTGACCCGAAGCAAAGTGCACTTTGAACACTGCAAAGATCCCCAAAAAGTTGGGATGCTGTGTAAAATGTGAATAAAAACACAATGTGATGATTTGCAAAACCTTTTCAAGATTAGATATTTAATGTTCAAACAGATAAACTGTATTGTTTTTAGTAAATCTACACTCATTCTGAATATGATGCCAGCAACACCTTTGCTACAAATTTGGGATGGGGGGGTTTACCAGTGTTGTATCAGCTTTTCTTCTAACAACAATCAGGAAGCGTTTGGGTACTGAGGACACTAATTGTTCAAGTTTTAAGGTGGAATTCTTTCCCATTCTTGCTTGATATATGACCTAATTTGCTCAACAGTCAGGGGTCTCCGTTGTCATATTTTGTGCTTCATAAGGTGCCACACATGGGAGACAGGTCTGAACTGCACGCAGGCCAGTTTAGTACCCACACTCACGCTGCTGTAACACGTGCAGAATGTGGCTTGGCAATGTCTTGCTGGAATAAGCAGCTATCCCTGAAAGAAGATCTAGATAGCATGCTTCTCCAAAACCTGTATGTACCTTTCAGCATTAATGTTGCCTTCAGATGTGATAGTTACCCATGGGCATTAACCCCTCCCCCCCTCACTTTGCACGGTAACTTGCATGTGCGGATGCAGTGAAAGATTGTGTTCACCGACAATGGTTTTCGGAAGTGTTTCTGAACCCATGTTGTGTTTTTAATGCAGTGCCGCCTGAGGGATTGAAGGTCACGGCCATTCAGTGCTGGTTTTCTGCCTTGCCCCCTCGCAGAGAGTCTTTTGATGATGTCATGGATTGTAGATTGTGAATCTGTAAATTCCATACAATTGTGCGTTGAGAAATGTTCTCAAACTGCCAAACTATTTGCCCACTAAGTGACCATTTAATTTCAAATCCACAGCTGCCAGTTTTGTGGACATTTTTCCCAAAGAAAATTGAGTGTAGTGTAAGTTGTGTACTTTACGCTACTTTTAAACACACACACACACACACACACACACACACACACACACACACACACACACACACACACACACACACTGAAAGACATGTAGGGGTGATTCTGTGTGGCATGAGAAGGCTCCAATCAGCAGATTTGGAATTTAAGGCTGAAGGACACCAGAGCAAAATCTGTGCTCCCCATCTATCAATGTCCAGTGTAATATCCAATTTATATTTTGCTATCCACAGCTGTATAAAACACTTCTGTAGAGGCCTTGTTTCTACCACTTGAATGTTCAAAGACTGCATACTATTGTATAGATAATGACCTTGAACCTGGCCTTGATTCAGCTTTGGCGCATTAGCCTCATGATGTTTGCTGCTTTGTTTGTACCTGAATGTCAAAGGCATAGAGAGAATTTCCAAAGCCTATAAGGCCATAAAGGTGTGTGGCAGCTGTTCGCCCTGGCAGGAAAAGCACATTCCTGAAATGAACGGCTGCTTGGGCAGGATATGGCCAACCTACACCAGCGTTAGCAGGATTACACTGGATCGGCCCCAAGCCCACTACAGCCTGCTGTTGCCCTGGACCCAGCACACACCTGCCTTTCATGTTAGGAAACTTGCAAGATGGAGAAAAGAGTGGCGATTAAGGGTGCAGTGCTGCAATCATGTTCTAAGAGAGGACACAAAGTCAGAGGAAGACGTTAAGATTTAAAACAATGGAGGGGTAACACCATAGAACTATAAGATGTGGTGTTACAGGACAAGAGGCAACAGAGGCATGGATGTACAGCGAACATGAGAATAAAACATTGAGGGCTGAAGTTCAGAAAACATGATTGCAATATGCAAACCTATGATTCAATCTATCGTGAGAGAGATGGGGTTGGAAGGGTGGGTAGGGGATTTGGTGCTTGTATTCTCTTGCAGGCCGGGTAGAACCAATCCACCCCTTGATCTTCCCATCCTAGGTCCTGGGGACTGCCGTGCTTAGAGCCCGGCTGGCCAGCAGATGTAGTGGCTGTGTCCCGGTGCGGATATTACCAGTAGGACTGCCATTTCCCTTAGCCTTTCATCTGAAGCTCAAGGGGCTGAGAGAGAGCTCTGCAGGGCAGAGTAGAGATGGAGAAGAAGGAACAAGAGGATCAGAGATGGCTTTAGCTGTGCAGGAAGATGGTCTGGTTTGCGGATGGATGTGGGAGGAGTGAGTCACATTTTCACTCACATATGAAGAGTCATCTATTTGTTCTATCTGCCTTTGTGAGTAGCATTGCATAATTTTCTCAAAACTTGACAAAATCTGTGAATGATTCTGAAGAATTACCCTATCATTCCCAATTAAATTAATATGGGGAAAGGCAACCGTCTAACAAAACAATTAAAGGGATTATCCTTTAAACTAATATGTGCTCAAATCATTTGTTGGAAGTTTAACTACCCTACAGATATTCAGTTTTATTATAACCACCTTGCCACATATTTTTATTTTAGATTTGTTATCTCCCATTTCCTGCTGCCCCCATCCATCCCTTTTTATACCATTGTCCACCTTTGTTTTCAGTGGTCTCCTTTTTCTTCCCAGCTTGGCATATTCTGCCCTCTGGTTTTTATGGCACTTTGAGAGCATATTAGCTTGAAGGGCTCCCTAGGTGTGCAGTCATCAGAGGAGAATGGCTCTCATTAGCCAGCATCATCATTTCCTTTCTAAGCAGTATCACTGAGGCCTTTATGATTGAGCTTCTCCAGCACACCTTTGAGGCCTTTATGATTGAGCTTCTCCAGCACACCTTTGGGACCCTGGTCGGGAAACACCAAAAATCTCTGGTGTGGCAACAGGTTTTAAACAAAAGGAAGTGGTGGGAGTTGTACCTGGGAAGTTCGTGAAAATGATACAATTTAACATTTTGTATGGTTGCTATGAGGTTTATAGCAGAGCAACAAGGAATGCAAGTGACTCAGTGCTCCGATACCATAGCCACATAAAAGTCTTAACGACAGTCCCACAGAAGGAACTGTTATTCAGTAATATAACTAGAAATCCTTACAACATGTGCAGGTTTCCAAACAGTGAATAGCATTTTAAAGATGGTTAAAGATGGTTTCCAGACTCATAAAATGTTCTTTATTGAGAGCAATGAAAGAAAAGAAATGCAGTGGATATGACTTGAATTTCATTGTGTGCAAAACACCCTTGCACACCACCCTTCTACCCTGGCCCGCAGTCAGGCTTAGACTAAACGTTTGGGTTGTCACTGGGACCAGATTTATTCAGTACTCAATGAATTTAGTGAAATAATTGTTATTAGCTACACACACTGACCTACAGCTGAGGCGACTTAGTGATGACCCTAGTTTTTTTGGGGCTGCTTTATTAATGCCTATACCCAGGCTTCTCTGCTGGAAGTTGAGATGGAGATTGGACGGTGGGGGTGATTGCGTGAGTGACCCCTTGACTTTCTTGACTCGCCTGGAGCCCAGTCCTGGCGACTTACACAGAAAATGGCATTCCTGCTGTAACACAGCACTGAGCAAATAAAGGCAGACATTCCATTGATATTGAAAAATACAGTAGAAGGATAAGCAGGGATGAGTCTGATCCTCTTTGTCTCAGCTCAGCCTGGTATGCAGGGGGAAATGCAGACTAGGTGAGGGGAGAAGGAGAGAAAGCATGAAAGGACTTGGGGTGGGATTTTCCCATTGAGGCAGGTACCTCTATCCCAAACTCAGAAGATGCAAACTTTTGTTTTAAAGCAAAACCACCATCAGAGTATCTGCTTTAGATAGCTGAGGTGCATTAGCATTGCATGAGAGGTCAGATAATGGAGGTTGGAGCAATGAGCCAATTTTTGTATTGACTACCTGCAGTGCGAGTATGCATGCAGGTTTATATATGTGTATGCATCAAAGGGAACGCAAGGCACTTTATTAATGACCTATCCTATTGACCAGTGGAGAGAGCGACAAAGCCCTTCTCCCTTATCCATAATTGATGTGGCAATTAGAGCTGAACCTGGACCAGACTGTCAGGCCTGAGGGCTGGGACGGGGCTGACCTCTCACTGCTTCAGCTGATTACAGATCAGATAGGAACAGCCACTGACAGTGTACTTAGTGCACCATTCTAAGTAATTTGATTCTGAAACTGCAGTCAGTTATGCAACCAAGAGTTTACATCAAAGTATTTGACTCACCCCCACAAAATCAAACATTTATAACATCACAGCACAACTTTCTTTTTTCTAACCCACACAGATTTCTGAAAACACTTTGAAGTTGAAAAGGCAAGCATCACTTAGATCAGCTTAATTCAGAGGAGGCTGGTCACATGGAGCAACACAAGGCTGCATTCTCTTCTCTGTGTCTCACTTTTGTCTGTGTTCTTACTTGGTGTCGCTGAGCAGTTACAGTCACGCTAATGAGAGTTTACACAAAAGCCTGTATTTTCCATATGTCACCGTCTAAGATGAAATGATATTTTCTGTGTGTCTGTTAGGGTCCACTAGAGTCTATGTGATCTATATTGTGTCATAAGAGGGTGTACACACATCCTCCAGGCGGACTCCAGAAAGTAGTGTAAACAGAACTACTTTGTACCCACTTGGGAGTTAAGGCCTTTCGTGTTACATGAACATAAATAGCTCTTAAGAGTTGAATGTGTGATTGGATTCCTGATACAGAAGGCAAGACTACATACACAATCACAGAGAGGGAAACAGTGTCAGAGCAGGTGAAAGAATGCAACTTGAGACTTCTGCACTTCTTGGCTGATTCCAGTGGGCATGTGTGAAATGTTATGTCAGGAGACTCACACGATGGCGGTGTCTCTCGAGTGCTACCCGACGTGCTCTTCCTCTCAGCTATAATGGATGGCAATGAAGTGTGTGCGTACATGTGTGTGAGAGAAGCAGAAGAATATGAATGCGAGTTTATCCCTGCCTCCTTCACGCTCGTCTGTCTTCAAGGACAACCTGACACCTGCCAATGCAATGAGGCATCTGGTGTTTGAGTGCGTGCAGGTGTAGTGTTGGCTGTGTGTGACTGGTATCATCCAAAATCGGTGTGCTGGTGGGGAATGTGGTGTGTTTGCATCTGTGTGTGAGACTGTTGTACTGGGCCTTTAACAGTCTCTTGCATGGAGACTGCTTTTTCCTCAGGATTCCACTCCATTTTGAGCATCTGTCACATTGACTGGTGGAGGTCACTGTCCTCCCAGGGCCCCTGTTGCCTATTTGTTTCAGTGTCTATGTGTTTGTGTGTGTGTGTATAGGGGAGTAAATCTTAATCTTGCCAATGATCTTAATAGTCTGGTACAGCCAAGAATTGCACGGGGCAGATTCCTTTGCACTGATCCCCGCTCTGGAGTTGCCATGCTGCTATGCCCGTTGCTAGGTTAGCTCTAGGCTAAGATGTGTACCCCACTGGTGCCCCTGTGTTTTTGCCCCTTTTGCTCCTTGATTGGCCTGCCAGAGACCCTGTACCAGTCCTGGATTCCCTATATATGTTGCCCTGTGAACCATAGGGACAGTTCCCAGAAGCGTGTGTGTGTGTGTGCCCATGTATTAGTCATGTTGTGGGGACATAAATCTGTTAACACAGTCACATTGTGGGGACTAGCCTTCCCTATGGGGACAAAATGCTGGTCCCCATAATGTAAATCAGTAAACTTTAGGGTGATGACTTGGGCTAAGGTTAGGGTAAGGTTAGGTCTAGGTTAAGGTTTAACTAAGGATTAGGTAAGGCAGCTAGTAGTTGTGGTTATGGTTAGGTTTAGTCTCTAGGAAATGAATGTAAGACTATGTAATGTCCACAAAAGTGATGGAAATATAACTCTGTGTGTGTGTGTGTGTGTGTGTGTGTGTGTGTGTGTGTGTGTGTGTGTGTGTGTGTGTGTGTGCGTGCGTGCGTGCGTGCGTGCGTGCGTGCGTGCGCGCGTGTGTATGTGTGTGTGTGGGGGGGTGTTACTCAGAATACGGAACAGGGAGATTAGTTTGACGGGGTGAGGAGCCCCCAGCTGACATGGCACCACATAAAAAGTGAGTCGGGGACAAAAACAGCACAGAGATGGATGGCCAGTAATGAACTGTGTGAATTCATCCTCCCCTTCTCTCCGCCCTCTAACCTTACCCCTCTTTGGAAGAAAGTGTATGTGAAAAGAGATAACGAAATGTGCAAGTGCTTGGGAAGTAAATGTCTATGCGTGAGACAGTGAAAGAGGGGCTTAAAAAAAACAGTGACCCAGAGAGTTTTAGTATTCTCCAGCTGTACCAAACAATGTCAGGACACCCGTGATCCATAGCCACCCAGAGCAGCATCAGTCTTTTATTGGTGTCCAAAGGTCTGATCAGAGGCAGAGTGATAGCCCTGTGTCTCAGCACTGCTGCTTTACCCAGAAATAAAAAGAGACTTACACATACCAACATAGTGTGTATATGACTCGACATGCAATCAAGTTTTGTGGTGTGTGAAAAGTATGATAATGTTGTGGTTTCAATGCTCTGCGTTGCATAACTTAATGTTATTGAACTCCAAATAAGGGCCAGCACGCAGCTTATCTACACAAAGTGGCATAAGAGTGTACAATCACAAGGGTAAAACCTACAGTCATACAACTTCTTTGGAACATGTGCTTATACTAAACAGGAGTAGTGGAACATTGTTAAGCGTCTGTGTCTCTTCTCTCTGGGGAAACAGGCAGCCTCTTGCTCTAAAAGGGATAGATGACAGGTAGCAAATGTCTGGCAAAGGTCACACATCAGGTTAGATCAGAGGAGAACACTCTGTCCCTGTTAATGACAGAGACTAATGGTACAAATCATTTTTACTGACATCGCTGCATTTGAAAAACGGTGAGCTGGTGCCCACGCTTCAAAGATGTATTGGCTGTTGCATAAAGATCTTGTTTTACAGCAAATAAGGATTGATCTAGCAAATGAACAGTGTCATTTTTCAGCTGCTACTCAGAGCTGTGACAGGACCAGTTAGATAAACTGTACTCCTGTTGTCTCCATCTCTAAGTCTTGAAGTAATGCTGGAACCAAGCACACACACAGGGTGACTCGCTAATCAATAGCGTCTCACCGCTGAATTCAAACACTATGTCCATGTCCTGTGCATGCACCACGGGCATGTGTAAATCTCTGCCCCTGTGTGCATGCTTGCATTTATGTGTCTGCCTGTTGTGAGTGGTAAAAAACAATGTGTCATAGGTCACCTCTCTTAATGAATCATCGCCGTGAGGCACGTCCAGTGGCCTTGTGAAAACCCAGGCCCATGAGCTGCTTTACAACAACGCCCCCTCATCCCTTGCATCCGCCTTGCAACTGCTTAGCAGGGAGAAGACCCTCAAGGTCATGGCAGGGTGTGAGAGAGAGAGAGAAAGATGGTGAGACTAAAAGAGAGGCGGGGGAGGTTACTGACCTCTACACACACCTCCACCACCTCTCCCTCTGTGTGCCACAAATCAGACCTCCACCTTCTGACCGTCTTTGTAATTGTACACATCAGGCGGAGGAATGAAAACTGCCACGGGTGCTTTAAAGCCCCTGATAAGCAAGTTAAAGTCTTCTATTTACGTATGAAACCACTGTGTGGGGCTGGGTCACTCTGGACAACAGTAGCTGACACTGTAGTTAGACTGAGAAGCTACAGCACAGTTCTGCTGATCTTAATCCAGTGAAACCGGACAAAATTGAATGACTAAAATGCGTATCTGTGTTTGCAATGGCTACAAGTCAGTGTTGAGTCTGGAAAAGGTGCCTTGTCATCTTGATAGCATATAGTGTGACAACTTGTTAAGCCCCAGTATACAGTAGCACCATTCCTCACTGGATTATAGCTCTGCAGCTTGTGTTCAGCCAAGCCCACATGCAGAGTTGTACAAAACACCGCACACACACATACACAAACACACACACACACACACACACACACGCGCACACACACAGCCATGCAGATCTTAACTCATTGGATTTGTCCGTTAATAAACTGCCCCAGCATTGCTTCTCTGTATGTGTGCTTTTATGTGTGTTGTGTGCATTCATGCTGGCTGTGTGTGTAGTCTTGTTTACAGTATGACATGCTGAGGAAAAGAGAAACTAAGGGCCCTTTCACACCTACCTTGTTTGGTCTGGACTTCAGACTTTCCAGTTGGATGCCAAACAGAATTCCAGGTGTAAAACCTTCCCCCGGATCACAGTCTGGACCAAACAGCTGGACCTTGGGCCAACAAAAAGAGGTGGTCTTATCAGTTTAAGACAGGGGGAGGATTATTTGAGAACAGTTCTCT
Organism: Chaetodon trifascialis; assembly: GCF_039877785.1. NCBI lineage: Eukaryota > Metazoa > Chordata > Actinopteri > Chaetodontiformes > Chaetodontidae > Chaetodon > Chaetodon trifascialis. The sequence continues at coordinate 13,797,793 of NC_092066.1, forward strand.
TCTTCCATTTGCATTGGTTTGAGGATTTAATCTATGTGCTGGCAAACCCAAAGAAATACAGAAGAGAAAAGACGAGGAAAGAAAGAGAGGCAAGAGAGCAGCAGTAGGAAACTGACATGGTTGCCCAGAGAACCAAAAAAAATGATGGCCGTGGCGTTTGTTATTCCTCCCACTCACCTTCCAATCCTTATTCCTCCCTTCTTCTCTCCCCTCCCCTCCCTCCCTTCCTCTTGGCGAAAGCCTGAAGTCCACCTCTCCTTCAGTGCTCTAGCCAGACTTGCTAGAAGCAGCTGTTGTTGCTCCCTTGGCCAATGGGAAATGGAGGCTCCTCCAAACACACAAGCTGCCCATCTGGAGAGGCATTAGTGGCAAAGGACACTATGAACCATTTCTCACACGCCTGGCCAACACAGAGGTCAACAAGGTGGCAGAAGACTGAACATCTACATGCTTGGGCTGAGCTCTGTTGCTTCCTTCTATGTTCAAGGACACATGGCTATACATCAGAGTGTTGGATGTTCAGATGTACAGACAGGATCCTCTTGGTGTCCATGACCCTGTCTGCTGCAGGCTTTAATGACAAACAAAAGCTACCACAACCCAGTCTTTATAGTAGTATATGCCCCCCACACACACACACATTCACAAATGTGCACATATTTAATTCACTTCTTTTATTTGTGGTCTCGTACAGACCTCTAAACACTTGAGTTCTATTTGTCTCTTGGGCTTCCTTCACTCTGGTTTTGCTTTTCTCTGTCACTGTGTGTCACCCATTATAAAGCTTCTTACCAGTCAAATCAGATTTCTCTTTCACTGGTGGGGAATGTGTCACTGACTTTTGCAGTAATGGGAGAAGCATGTCGGCGTGCCTTTGCAAAGCCTTGAAGTCACCCGAGGCGATTGATTCCATCTGCCTTGATACGAGTGACGATGGATCTTCATCCTCATGCTGAAAAGCCAAACTAACTGTTTTCCTCTTCTAACCCTCGACGTCATCTCTCCCTCCCTCGTGCCCTCTGTTTTTCTATCTTGCTTGTTCTCCTTCTTTTCCCGACCATATTTGGGGGATTTACACATGAGCCAGCTTATGAAGCGCGGCTTATCTGCTAACATTGTCTCATTATGACAACAACACCACATTCCATTATGCTCCTGCCCTCCTGGTTTTTCATTTCTTTGTATAACTTCAGCTGTTGCTTGCTTTCAGGGACTTAACTGTTTTAATACAGGTTCTGCTGCTCCACTTCATTACTTCAGAAATTCAATTCTTTTCAACTGTTCCTTGGTGTTATGACTGAAAAGTTTTAAACATTACCACATTATGTGATTTAATATCATCATCAAATAATGTGTAAATATTATCATCATGTAGCGTCTCCAAACTATGTGAGTTGGAGATTTGTGTATAGCTCGTTGGCCAAATGTTAATTTTTTTCCCCCCTTGACCTGAAAAGGTTCAAGGGGAGGGTTTCCCCACATGTTGAGAACCTCGCCGTGATAGATCTGCCAGCAACAATAAATGCTGGGAATTGTTGAAGGATCTTGCTCTGTTTAAAAGTGATTGCTCTCTCCAAGATAAATATGACACAATGCTTTGTTACATTTCAGTATAAAATGCTAACTATGTTATAAAATTTTACTGCATCTGTCAATTTTCAGAGCTGTGCTTTGGAGCACGATGACTCTCCTGATTTCACAATAGATGTTCATGTGTTTCCAAGACCGCTCATAATTTGGCCAAAAAATGTCATCGTTTTTTGTTTGGGAATAGTTTAAAGCTATTTATAAGACTCAAAAACATATTTCAGACTGACCTACCACAATACTGCTGGAACAGTATTATCCATCTATCAAATCTTGGCCACTTATTTTGGTCCAGGACACAACAGCAGCACACGAGAGCAGCTCAGATGTGCTGTTCCCCTGCCATGCCTTCCATGCCATTGTGAAGGATACTGGAACATTCTCTGGTGGGGTTCATAATCTCTTGTACGTGTTGTGGGTCTTGTCCAGAGTCTCATCTGCTCTAATGAGCTTAGAATACCCCTTCAGGCCACGTATAGGGTAGTGCGAGGTTGTATTTATGCGTGAACTTGCTACATAAGATGCATAATAGACGTAATACAACCATTTCTTTAATTTCTTCTCTTTTATGCCAACCCCAGCTGGCAGTACTCTTGACAATCACCTAGTTTGGCTTGCCTTAGAATGGATCTGGTTCGACAATTAGTTTAATGGATATTGACTCTCAGCCTTCTAACTTCCTTTTATTGCATCCAATTTCATGTTATTTTGAAAGATCACAAAGCATTCCAATAGCATGCATTCCAAAATGCCTACCTCGGATAAAAAAGACACTTAAACTCATTGGTAGTACCATTGTCTATGCTGTAATTGGTTGTTCTGGCAAGGAACTGCTGCATTAATTAGCCAGTTGGGTAGCCTGCAGTGGAGTTTAGTGCTGTGTTGGCCCATTCAAATGCTGTTTTCTGACATCTCCCTGATGAGATGCAGCCCATTTCCATTGAAACAATAACAGCAATCTGATTTGGGATAAATGATGTCTTTGTCTATTGTCTCCTGGAACAACAAAAACCATTGGCACGGGAAACACTTCTCTCTCTAGAGCCCTGCCTAGCCCTATTCATGCATACACATGCACACAGACACAGTAGGGATGGGTTGATATGCATTCTCAGTTGTACAAAACAAAGTATTCTTAGATTTACACATTTGGTCATGCCAGGTGTGAAAGTTAAAAGTCTTATTGGATGACAGCTTAAAAAGAACAATGCATTGTGTTCTTTTATGTCGGTGAAGAAGTGATCTTAGTGAAGAATTCGCAGCTATAGCGTGGAGTGCTATGAATTTTCTCGTTTTATGTGGGTGTTATATCTGATAACATATCACATACCTGCCTGTCGAGCTGCTTGACAGCCAGGCCACCACCCAGGGCAGGGTGTAATTGTATTTAATTTAACAACTGAATCCTAACAGATAAGTTTAACACACACTGGTGGGAATCATTGCAAACAGTGACAGCTCAGAGACAATTTGACACTGGGCTTTGGCACTGATAATTTGACTGATACTTAGCTCACTTATTATCACAACACACAGTCATTTCACCTGTTACCTCTCTAGGCATTTACACAAGAGCACCTAACCCTCTCACATGGTCCAAAGTAAATGTATGACACTCGTAAGGTCTTACTGATGCAGGATAACTGGCGTTTAACTGGTAACTGGGAGTGTGAGGTGCACTTTGCAGTGCTGGAGGTGCTAATCCACCCCACTGATGTGCGTAGCTGGTGCTGGGTTGAAGATGAAGAAGAGTGAAATCCCAGAGGGAAGCAGGCGGAAAGAGATAAGTTCAGAGCCAAGGCGATGATAACGTATGGGGATGGAAGTGATCAAGTTTAAAGGAGACTGGGGGGGGGGGGGGGGGGGGGGGGGGGGGGGGTTGAGTCGTGTCAGTAGGTCTATATGTTCTTCATATGTGCATTAGCAGGCCCACTTCACCCTGATTTATCTCTGATTGTCTGTAATGACACAGTGAGGGCTGTCCATCATCTGCTGCTGGAGATTAGACGGCAAGTCAGTCCTCCATCATGACATGTGTGTGGAGATGGTGGTGGGAGTTCATTTTTCATTTTTCCATGTCCCACGGGGCACAAAAACACAGTAAATAACGTGTGCGACAAAAGGATTTAAAAGTGAGTTGGTCGTTGAGTTGTAATACAGGGGCGAGGTGAAGGGAATTTTGAAATTTGAACCGCTCTTCAAAATAAATTATTGGCACTTTTGACTTAACAGCCACATCTGTGCTTCTTCTGATGTACATTTAAGGTCACTTCGAGTGTAACAGGCATAATCATATATTATTTACATGTGTGATTGTTTTTCAAACCCTGCGGAATGAGGTTATGGGAATGGTGATGAGCGTCTAATATTACAATTCTACAAGCCCAAAGGACCACACATTAAAGCCGATTAACATGATTACTGTGATGAGCAAATCCATTTATCTCCTCTGTTTGTCTCTTCCCTTCTCTCTCTTCTATCTGTTTCCGTCTCTTACAGTGCACACAGAAGCCCCCAGCGAAGGGAAGCCTATTGTGAGACAGCCTGGAGGTGGCAGCACACATGAGAACCCTTCCAAGCCCCCCTCAGTGAAGGTGATAGGGGGCTCGGCGTGTGCCAGCTGGATGCGACCCTGGAGCCTTGTGCTGCTCTTTGCTGCACTGTGCTTGCAGTGGACCCTGTTCTGATGCCAGCTCCTTCAATGAATCCGCCACCCAACCCTGCCTCTCTAGGAACCACATACATGCACAGAGACACCCATATCATATACATATCGCTCATAGTATCCTTACTCCTGTCGTCTACGTACATGAACGGATGGTAACGATGGAAAAATAAAAATGGAAAACAAGACAGGCCGTGGAAGAGAAGAGGACGCAGTTGCAGGAGACTGGGGGGGTGGGGGGGTGGTGCTCTTGCAGGAGCTCCTTGTCTTGCAGCATCACCAATGTGGGAGAGTTTGCACAAGCTAATCCCATGCACGCTCATCTACAAAGATTAGGCCTGCTGCTTCTTCTAGGCTGTTCTGGTGCTAGACGTTTGTGTACACAGACACCGAAACAGCCCGACCCTTTGTGGCTCAGAACGGGACTGCATCACTCCGATTTTACTTAAAATGCTTACACATATACAGACTCACATATGCAGCGCAAATGCAGCTGTCTTCTTTTTCTGCAGCTGGTTTTTACTTATCCTTTCAGACAAAAAAAAGAGAAAAAAAACCCATCACAGCCACTGCACCACTCGCCAGCCAGGCAGAAGAATTCAGCTCATTTGAAAACTCTGCTCATTTTCTTTTCGCGGATTAAGGAATGCATGATAGATAGATCAATCCCAGGGGCTTGGCCCAGAACAGCAGATTTGATATACTCTAATGACTGTGTACCTTGGCAGGGATTAGAATGTAATGAGTTCGCAGGTAGAGCACGGGCATACTTGCACGGCTGAACACATTGTGCAGACAAACTAGGTGTGTATAGTATGTAACTGTATATAGGTGGAAAGATTTGACGGAGTGTATGAGGTTGTGATTCAACAAAAAGCTCTTAACTGATTGAGCTGAATGGTTTATTTTCTTTTCCCTTAGCTATGAATGGACTGTGCTTATCTCCTCCGTAGAACACAATGCGACAACAACAACAACAACAAAAAACCTATAGAGATTCAATTTCTGTAACAAATAATACAGGAATGCACATCATTTTCGACCTCTTGCTCATGACATAAATGGACAAATTTTGGACGTTGAACAAAGTTTGTACATTGTTGATTTTACTAATGTTTATTGTGCATACAGTTTTGTGTGTTTGCTCGTTGAATTGCACATTAATGCATGTATAACCTACCAAGTTATTAATATTGCCTTGTCCATTGCGTCTCGCCCGATGGTGCGACGTCGGGTTTTATCTTCCTCTCTCACACGAAAAAGAGGAAGTTTGGGCTGCAGCAGACAGCACATGCGGATTCAAACACACAGGTGCAAAACAACAACAAAAAAAAAATACTTTTTCAAAGTTGGATGCGTCTATTGTTTCAACCAGTACAGTGGTAGCCATTGTGTAAGTCCCTCCACATGGATTTATCATACCTTTTGCCAAATAAGCTCAAATGTCTCTCCACCCACTCTAAAGCAGACCATTCCGTGGAATTCCAACAGAATAAAAACAAATTCTTCTTTGTTTGACTTATTACTGACTTCTATAAGGTCTTCCTCTGTGTACCTGTTTTCTGTCTTGTGTAGATGAGGATGGTTTATGGACTGGTACAGTACAGTACTTGTGTGAATCAGGATGAATGTGTGGTCAGTGGTATGCAGCGAGAGTATTAAACCTGATAATGCCTAAAAGCTACACACATACAGTATCTAAGCTAAATAGGTCTCTACACTTACATGGGTCTATGTGCAGTGAAATACCTCTTCCATTACGTTTATTACAAACAACCCCTCCTCTCCTTACTGAAAAGTAATTTACCGTTGACTCTGTTTAAAAGTGGAAAAAGGATGACCTGCTTACTTAATTGCAAATACAATTATACACCTGCAGTAAAGAATGGAGATGACTACAGCTATGCAAGGTTTTGACGGTCAAATTGTGTCATTTTGTGTCCTGTAACTCATATTAGTTTCGTTCATATGATTTCCTCCATGTATGTTTTGTTCCTGACTGTCAATCATTGCAGCCAGGGATCACTTACAGCCCCTTCCCCTTGCATGTGTATAAATGTACATATTTTAAGTCACTTGCCACTTGTTTTGTGTCTCTTTACCTCTCTTTTGTATCAGTACGATACAGTGTAGCTGAGCTCTATTAAAAGTGCTCTGCTTTTTTTTTGCCTGTCTCGATAGCCTCTCCTTAAAGAATATCAGTTGCAGTAGACATTGATATTAACTTGGAATAGATGTTTATGAAAGGCCCTACACACCTGTGGCACACCCTTTTACTGATTTTTCCTGAGCAATCCTTCCTCAGGCTGCCAAGATTGTGCTTGACATCCACCTCTTTCTCTTATTGCACCTGTTAGGGCAGCTCGCATCTTTCCCGCATAGCTAAACCCAGCTTCAATAAGAGAAGAGGCCTAATCAGCTGTAATAAGTGAAAACACCTGTGTAGGTGTGCAGGTTCTTGAATATTTCATGTTGACAAAACTCACATTGCACAGGAGAGAATTTTAAACTGAGATTATGCCTTCCCAGTCATACTTTTTGAGCCCTTTTTAAAGGAAAGATTGGCCATTTCCAGAAGTACACTTAATTTGCTTTCTCGTTTCTTGGTTGCCTACGAGCACTTCTAAAGCGTAACACCCCGTATCTCGTTTGAGATACAAGACTCCAGGAAATGACTGCACCCAGCTGCTGGTTCCCAAGAAGTAGTTACAGCGTGTATCTCCCCGTTATTCACATTTTAATTTGTGCTTGGATTAAAGGAACAAGAACAGCAGGTTTGTGAGCTTTCGAGGTGGCGAAAGATTTAGAGCGAGAGAGAGCCAAGCTAGCTATTTTTCTCTGCCTCCAGTGTGTATGCAAAGCTAATGCTAATCACCTCCTGGCTCGAGCTCGATAGTCAGTGCAAAGACATAAGAGTGGTGTTGATCATCAATATGTTGAACAGTTCCCTCAAACCAAGAAGATTTAGTGAGTATGACTACAGAGCACTGGCTTGCTTCCTGTCCCTGCAAGACACATCACTGTTTCATTGACCATACTTTGCTGCTGGTGAGCAGCGGAGGAGGACTGAGTTATGAGGGCGTAGGCAGGGCAAGCTGTCTCAGTCTGACCTTCTCTATTTGCATCCAGGAAGCCTCTTGCTAAACATACCAGTCCATGTCTGCACCAGGAATAGAGGCAGAGGGGGGGTGTGAGAGTGCAGAAGACACGTAACGGTTCGGTGCTGGAAAGGGCCGTGGCAGACAGTGGCTGTGATGACAGCGGCGTCGACGGGTGACAGTTTGCTCGCTCAGCTGATGTGTGGCTGACCCGCTGGCTGCTCCTGCAGGGGAAACTTTGCCTATTCGTGGGCTATAATTGCCCTGAATTAGCCAGTGCTGTCAGCTGCAATGTTAGCATCACTGGTAGCCTCCCTTAGCTACTGTAGGACGCATTTAAACACAACACAAGCATGAAGGGCGCTACTGTTGGTGACATGCTTGTGAGGTGACACACAAACTGCTAGAATTCCCACTCTGAGATTCAAATAGAGTAAGCTTATGGCCTAAATCATTTGTGTGTCATGTGGTATTAAAGTTTCATGCATTGGTTTAGCATTACCAGATAAATCCAGATTCACAAAGAGATAGGCCTACAAGCAAAATATTTAGAAGTCATGTTTATAATTGGTCTTCAGGGTAACACTGGTCTTCTTTCTTCCACAGTGATTATAAAAGCATTCGATGGCAATGTATCAGGCGACAGTGGCCCTCCAAGTCTCACCACACCTCCCACTGTTTTAGCCATCAGCATGGGAGCACATAACTAATAGCACTTTCCTGGCTAAAGCATACATTGTCCACGAGCTCTTTCTCACTCCCTTTGTCTCTCTCTCTCTCACACACACACACACACACACACTTTTACGAACACAAAAATCATTCTGCGCACATACACTCATGATCTCATTCACACACCCTGTCCCGCAGTTGCACACTTCCAATTGCACGCAGTCTGTATTTGATCCTTGGAGTCTATTTCATGCTTGTTGCTGTGAAACTGAGTGTCTGGCTGGCTGCAGACGAGAGCAGAGACAGGGCCCAGTCCAAGGATATCGTGCCTTCTCTTTGCCTGAGCTGTAATTGGACTGCATTGTCCCTGCCTGACAAAACCAAAGCCGTCTGTCGTCCTTTAATAACCTCCGCTGACTGACGCAGAAAGCTGTGGATTACTTTAAAATATGGACAATAATGGGACCAAACTCAGACACTGAAAGACAGTTAGTCTGAAAATTACTTTCAACCATGTTCTCTTTCTTAAGTTAACTTTATAAAGACAATCTAAAGTCTTCAAAATGAGTACGGGTGGTTCAGTGCAATATACTGTAGGTATAGACACACACACATTGCAAGGAACAGTGTGGTCAGTGTGTGCGTAACTGAGAATTCGGGGGACCTGAGGTCACAGCTGCTCAGCTGTCTGTCTGGGCTATTTTAAACGGTAGCACACATCAGCGCTTCTGTCCCACTGGCTTGGCCAAGTCCACACCTAAATGTCCTCACACACACACACACACACACACACACACACACACACACACACACACTGAAATCATTCTTGTCTTAGTAAATAGTAGATCTAACAGTAATTCACACATTGAGAGAAGAACCGCTGTTGCATTACACACTGTGAAAAGAGCCTTAAGATGCATAACCATTTCCTAACAGATCTTCCCTGAAGTCAACCTGATTGTGTGGTAGCACAGTGACAGCAGTGGAGCAACCCCCAACTCCCCCCCCCCACAAATCCTGAGATTGTCTTACCTTTTCAGCCTCGGGATCAGAGTGACAAGCTTGAACTAGGAGGACGGAGCAAAGGAAGGAGGGAGGCGCTGGAAATAGCTTTTCAAAGACGAACAATTGGATGAGGGAGAGGGGAAACGAAGGGGGACCTGCGGCTTCTATTAACCACAGCTCTCCTTCCTGGGTTTCAATCGTCAGCTGTATCCGTTCCCCTCTGCGCTCCCTGTGCCCTCGCAACAGGCTAACACAAGCTGTCACTGCCAATTCTCCCTCTGTCAGCCTACACCACTGGCCAATTAGCATTAGGCTCAATGAGCTCTTGAGTCAACTAATTGAGTCCAATTAAACAAATTTTCGACATGACAGACCATCAAGAGGAGCCTCAGCAACACTGACAGAGATCAAATCTGCAACGGGGACACCAGAACTTTTGCTCAATTCCTCCCATTCACTGATTAGCTTTACTTTGTCAGTTCTGTTTCCCATCATGCACTGTGCTGCTGGCAGAGGGCAGGTAAACAGTGTTAGGAGGTGTTATCCTCTTGGCAGCTACCATAAGGTTGTTGTCACTTCCTGTCTGACTGTGAGAAAATCTGTTGCGGGGCAATGCACAACAATTTGCTGCTGACAAAAGAAAACTCTAAAAACCGACATGCATGTACAAAACATCCATGCATACCAACAGTTGTAAAAGTTTCTGATTTCACAAGTTATCCTGCACTCAGCAGTCAGCTCCCTCTGGCAAGTCATTCTGGATGTGTACGAACAGCCCTGAATATGAACGCAATAATGCAGAACAGCCAGTCAGCTGTGCAATCATCTCAGATCCCACAAGTATCCCAATTTATTCTGCCTCTTATGAAAGACAAATAGAGGCAGACATGAACCTCCACACCACAAACCAGAGGACCGGGCATCTGGCATAGACCCCTTTCCAGACACTCTGAGGTGAAGAGGTTTTCTGGCGGACCACTGCTCACTGTTCAAAATCACACAACGCCTGACCAAGTCTCAAGCAGATGAGAGGGAAGAGAGGGAGCATCTTGGTTAGAGCATGATAGAAAACATAAAAAAGTTGCACTGGCAAGACGACATATGGACGTTGCTGTAAGGGCATCAGTGTGCACTCACTTGCCAGCTTTTCTGCTCCTTATACTGCACAGACTAATGAGGGTTCAAGGCCAAAGTAAACAAGCCACCATTACTGCGGTGGCATCTCACTTGTAAACCTGTGCAATAACACAGAATTTTATGCAAAGGATTTCACTGCTGTTGTATAGCTTGTGCCAAGAAATATGAACCAGAGATCCTGTAGAACTTACTGCATGTGGAAATATAGTTATCAAAAGCAATCTGGGTTATATGTAAAGCAGGTGTCTAAAAATGCTTTCAACAAAATGAAGCCCAGTTTCAAAAGACACCAAGATGTCTTTTCACCTGCAAATAACCCCCCCAAAAAGAGCTGACATGCCTGTGCTATGCCAGCTGTAGCAATAATAAATTGTGGTTGCCATGTCTGAAATCATACTCTGTAGTTATGTTTTCCACAAAGAAAATAATTCCACTTTTACAATTTCATATGTTTCAGATTTCTAAAATGATGCATTTCATTGAATTACAATGAAAGAAGGAGGAGGAGATTGCTGCAAGTCTTTTAACTGACTTTGACAATCATGGTGGCAAGACGAAAAAACATTCAAAAAATAAATGTAGATTAGATTATATATTTGACCAACACACGCAAATATCTATACACAATGTGCAGATGGCACATGTACAGTGCTGGGTGAGGATGAGTTATCATTCAGGCTATGCAGAGGGGCCTGAACATTAGTCACCATGAACGTCTGGCTGTTAGGAAAACAGATCAGCTATGTCACCACATGACAATGGCCAGCCGGGGAGAAATGCGACCCCGCTAGCACAAACCCCAATTCCAATTAGACCACATTGGTGTGTGTGTGTGCGTGGTGCGTGTTGTGATTGAAGAGTTTAAGACCGTGTGTGCGTGTGTGTGTGTCACACGTGTTCAAGGCTGGCCAGCATCTCATGTTGAACTCTCTGTCGGCTGCGCTCTGTTTGGCATGCTACAGGCAGCCTCCTTCCTTATGTCCTGGAGATGGATGAGCACTGGTGTGAATGTTCCACAGCTCCCTTGGGTGCCATTCCACCTTTCCAACTCTCTTTCCCTCCCTCTCCCTCTCTTTCCATCTCTATCAGGAGGGAACTGAATTCACGCATTGCCCTGTATGACTATTGTGTTTGTTGGTTTCTGCTTTTTTATTTTTATTTCATTCTTCCCTTCGTCCCATCAGGATTTTCCCCTGTGCATTCATCCATCGAACACTTGATATCAGTGTCTTATATTAGCATGTCTGCTACTTTTAGAGGGTCAACGTTAACTCTCTACTTTGTTGGTACATACATGAGCATGTTGGGAGACATAAGCATCATTGATTGGCTCTGAATGGGGATACAGAAACACCTGCGTCTGTCTGATTCTGCAGGTCATGGGAGAGAGGATGTCAGTGTTGTAGGGCGTCCAGGCCTTCACCCTCATACATGCTCATACTTACATGTATAACACACATCCTTCCTTCCTCATACCAGATGGGATTTAGATTACATTAATGACACTAAAAACACACTGCAGGTTGACTGGACTGCTGTTGGGCCAACAAATGTCCAGTGTGCATTTTCAGGTTTTTCTGTCATGATTTGAGTATCAGGAGCAGGTTGAGAATTAATTTGTTGGAGTCAAAGCAGCCAGTTGCTGAAAAATGTGTTTCTCATGTTAACTCATTTACATGTTAGCTATCATAAGAGGTGTGTGCAATGAAATTATTATGGTTGCCATGTTTTTGTATGTTAAAAGCCACATTTGTTTGTTGAAAGTTCAGTCTAAACATGCAAATGTGGACAATTTTCACTCAAATTTACTGGAAATTAAGGTCAGATTTTATACATGCTTTGACCAAACCAAGTTACTCATTTTCAAATAAAAACACTAAGCTTTTTATTTCAGTTTCCCAGCACACTGTCAAAGGCTTTTAAAAATCCAAAGTCTCCACATCCACACCTCACATATTCTGTGTTTAATGTGTAGAAATTCAGAATGAGACATTGTGGTTTAACAAGCAGGCAGCCTTCTCTCCACAATGCAGAAAAGCCAGAATGAGCAGCACCAGAACAGCAAATATTAACCTCAAATTCTCAAGATTCTTTGAAATTAATTAAATAATGCTTTACGGCCCAACAGTGATGGTTACAGGGAAATGCTGAACAAATTTACCTGATTTTAAGTCCTTAATCCTACTTTTCAACTGTCCATCAGTGGAGCAGTTAGTTTTTTTTTTTTTGCTGGCTTTGCTACATTAAAGCTTTCTTCACAGCAAACAATTTGCCTTGTCATAACAGCTTCAACGCAAGGGAGCACATCGTTAGTGTTGTTAATTACACCTGTGGCGGCTTTCTGTTCAAGTCAAACTGTCCACCGGTCTCATGACCGAAACCTCAGGCAGCAGAATATGAAATCTTTTGTGAGGTTTTCTTTTTTTTTTTTTTTTTACAAAACAGCAGTAGCGTTAATGCTGAGATGATATCATGTGCAAGTCGATTTGAAATTAAATTGCTTTGACTTGACCTGACTTTCGATGTCCCTATTAGGGAAAACCACTGAGCACTGACTTCAATCTACAAATTTATTCAAATCCTAAAATGGAAAAAGTTTCACCTGATAAAGATCTAAAAGGAATCAGAGTATTATTTGAATACATTTACGAACTGGAGACTTTGTCCAAGGGTCGCTCCCCTTGTCAAATGATACTTTTCAAAAATGATGTTCGTATAGTGAGTAGAGTCGTTTTGTCTCTGAAGAAAGCCTTTCATTGCAGGCACCTTGTGCAACATGCATGTATGCATCACTGGTCATGACAAAGCTACATGCTAAACACACCCTTGTTACATTTGCTGCTGTAAATGATGCCCCAGACAAGACAGTGTTTTGCATCATTGATGAGAAAGCATTTTTGCACTTTGGGTTGCAGGAAAGGTACACACAGCATTCCAGCTTCATTTGAAATCCAACCAAGACTGACTGTTGCGCAGCAGACAGATTTACAGCCTAGATTTGTTTTACAATCCAGTTTACAACGTCATATGAAGGGAGTGCTGAAAGAGCCATGTGCCTAAATGGCCATTCCCACTTAGCAGCTTCATTCTGATCAGAGAGGCTGAAGAAAAAAGCTGCAGACAAAACCAGGAGCAAAGCTGGGCAGCTTTCAAAAGTGGATTTTTCCAAATAGGAAAAAAAAAAAAAAACTTCTTGTGAAAGCTGCCAATTTATCAAGAATTGGTACTTACACAGTCACAGTCAGCACTGATGCGTTGCACTTTTTATGCAGTCTGTCTCATTAAAAACAAATTGGAGAAATGTGAGGAGGAGTAATGTGATAAAGGGCTTCTGTACAGGGGAGGCCTGAGAGGAATGCTGAAGGAATGTGGGGATATTCTGAAGTGGCAGTGGGAAAATAATGAAGGACTCCTCAAAGGGGGCTGAGAACCACACAGAGACGTGGCCTCCCACTGTTTCCAAGGTCCGTGCGGAGGGAGATGCTGCCAATGTGGATGAAGATCTGCCATAGAGCCACATAAAACCTGAAGAGAGTTGAGGTTAGTTGACTCTGGACCGTCTGCAGGCATTGAAATTCAGAGAAGACTTGTGGTCAGTTTCAGTATTTGAACTTCTGTTATGATACCGAAGTCACTGTCAAGGTCGCTCTCGGGAAAATATTATCCAACAACCTTGTTATTTTTGTATCACAGGGCATGGAACTTACCACCATGAATTGAATGATTATATGGATGGACGTACTAATGCCCAGGAAACAATTACCGGCACTGGAGTTGGTCATAAGAGGTCATTGGAGTCTTGTCATCACTTTCAATGGGTTTATGAGTTTTCACTGCGAGAGGTGGATGAGGAGAGTAGTTAATTTATCCCCTAAGACACATAACAAATAGAGGAGGTGAAATATTTATATGAGAACAGCATGCAGGCAAATGAACAGAGTAATTGGATGAAGTTGGTGCAGGACTGAGGAGACGCCACTGCCAGATGGGCACAGTCTGCCATTGTATACCCGAGAAAGAGATAAGAAAAAGGCCAGTGTTTGATTCAGCGCAGTCCCCTTATTTGATGTCTGCATAAATATAGATATTTCCTTTTCTGTCTCAGTGAAGCCCCAGTAAAAGAACAAATATTAAAACACTGCATTCAGTGGCCATTATTCAGATTTAAGTGGTGTCTCAATTAGATTTCATGCTCTCCATCCTGTGTAATTTCTGTCCTTCGTGGCGCTTCTGTGTGTACGTAAGGTTTGTTCTCCCTCTCTGTCCATGCTTGGAGAAAACTGGAATGTGCTCTGATTACTGAACAGAAAAAGTGCCAGGACACCCACAGAGATATACAAAAGCACAACGCAACACGCCACGGGGAGCATTTCTCATCCACGACAGGGCCTGTTTACAAGAACAACCCCAAGAATTCAAGGATCGGATCACGTCGGCCATCGGTTGTTTTCACTTAATTCTAACCCCTTTCTTTCCACTCCTCTCCTTTAAAAACTCTCTGTTTGTTTTATCTCCAACACTTTATCCTTTCTGCTCTGAATGTGCTGTCCCCCCGCTACTTTTTTCCACAACTCACTTTTCTGTCGTTCTCCCCCATGTCATCCATCATCATATATTTCCTCCCTCCTTATCTTGCCTCATAAGCTCACCCGCCATCCTCCCAGTTTCCCTCGCTATTTCTCATTTTTTCCTACAACACTATCTGTCAACCCTTTGCACTTACCATCAAAATTTCTCCTTTTTCTGTCATCATCTGTCTCTGGCAGCTGGGGAGGGCTCGGTGCATGTGGAGATATGCAGATCCACTGTTTGTGGAGGCTGTGTTTGCACAGACAGACAGACAGGGGTAAATGTGATCAAGGGTTGATGTAGCAAAATGGCAAAGGGACCAGCAAGAGGAGAAGGCGGGCATTAAAACAACTCTGAATTTAAGTTTTATGCATGACTGCGTTTTAACAGGCCAGGATAGTGAGGATCATGTGTTCTCGTGAGGCGTAGATAGGGAGAGGAAAACAGAACAGCAGAGAGTGTGTTTACAAGAGAGAAAATGGCAACGAGATGTACTGGAGAAAAGAGACAATGAACGAGAGAGGAGAAGGGGAAGAGATAGGCCCGGTGAGTAATGTGTACACACTCGAGCACTCTGGTGAATGTGCTGAAGTCAGGCTAATGGTTGACATAAAAACCCAGAAAAGAGGCAGAATCGATGCTATCTGTAAGAGCCCAGGATGAGACTGGTTTTAGGAAGAGGACACAATGATCCCCCTCTAAAAGCTGATTACATCTGTTGAAACAGCACACTGATATTTACATAGAAACCCAGATGAGGCCCAGCAGCAGGCCCTGTACGCTGGCCAATCCTGCTGCTCCCTCACTGCAACACTTTACTTGTAGGGTGAAAGTGGTGTGTGTGTGTGTGTGTGTGTGTGTGTGTGTGTGTGTGTGTGTGTGTGTGTGTGTGTCCGTGTGTGTTTTTGGACTGTCTATCAGATCTGGCTGTACCCTGCTCTTTTTGTCATTAATGTCTTCATAAAAATGTACTCCTGGGCGTGATGGATGAGTGCACTCTATATTTGAGCATATCAATGGCATAGTATGAAAATAATAAAAATTTACCATTTTCACATGGTTACATAAGCTGACCTTCAGCAGAAAGATACATTTGCCCCTCTCTCTTTTTGTCTCTGCATACCTGCAGAAATCACATATTGTAAACATAGCTCTACGTACGAACACAGGCAGAATTTTCCAGTGTCACATTTCCATATAGGATACTTCCACAAGTGATTCGTGCAGCATATGACAGGAATTTAAAAGCTCTTGCTGTCACCTCTATGTGCGAGCATCTGCTTTTGTCATCACTCCCGAGCAACATTTAAAACTGGTGTGGCAGCACAAGTGTACCTACATCACTGCAGCAGACATTTCCTATAGCTGCTTCACAATAAAGTCATGCTGGTGGCTTGCAGGAACTGTGCAGTTGTCGTTAGCAGGTGTTTAATACAACAGCAGGTTTCAAAACTATCCTGATTGCACAGAAAAAAGAGAGAAAATAAGGAAACATTGGGGTCTTTAGTTTGACAGCATTGAATTGGCGCAATCAGTAATTAATCAGCCACTGGTGTGGAAAGCCTGATGAGTGTGTGTTATGAGAGCTTTCACCTGCACAATACAGGCTGATGAGTGAAATTATGTTTTTTGTTCATCTTTTGTAGCACAGAATCAATATGCGGAATTGTTCTTCTTCTGTAAAATTGATTAAATAAGTCATATTTTCAAAACTGTAAAAGAGTCAGTTTGATCGTGAACTTAACTTTGATTTTAAGGAGATTTTGGGCCAGTTTTTGCATTGTCCCTCTTCATGTGTGTGTTTGGACAGTGATGATTTGTTAAAGTAATTTGTAAAATGACTCACTTGTAAAACAGTGCAAAAAACAAGGCAAAACCTAGAACCTTGATCTTACAGGTTCTTAGTAGTTCATCTTACGGGAAGCTCCAGGTTACAGCTCTTTCAGTTCCCTTCATGTAAAATATAAATTAGGCTTCAAATGCTTAACGAATACCAGAGGCTGTCGCTGCTGCAGTCAGCCTCAGAGGAACATGAGTCATTGCATGTGATGGTCCGCTGTAGTGGCCAAGCAGGAAGAGCAATACTGAGAGCAGTCGTCCTGACGAAGCTATCTATGGTGCCCCATTCGAGTCAGTGTCGCTAGATGAATGTGGATGAAGAGTATAGTAGCTACTGCCCACCACCCACTGTGCAGATGAGTTGTAAAGTTTCCAGAACATTTAGAATGAAAGGGCTGGGTTTCTTCAATACATCTCTCATGTTGGAACTTTGTGTGTTTTTGCCTGAACGTAGCGGTAAAACATCTGTAGCATTTCCGTATAGAAGCAATGTAATTTTCAGTAGAAAACCTCATCACGCCCTCAAAATGCTCACCACATAATTGCTGCATGTATACACTAAACTGACAGTTGTATGGGCTCTCACCCTGATTCTCTCCCCTCTCTTTGCTACCACTTGGCCTCCCCTCTTTTTTCTCTTCCTGCCTCCTCCTGCCCCCCTCAGCATCCTGCTCCTCATTAGCAGGCCTTTCATGGTCAGAACCAATAAAACTTCAATGGGAGGCAGCCTGAAGAAAACATGGCTGTTCTGTGGCTTTACTGAGCGTTAATTGCATGGTCCCCGTACCAGACAGCGGAGGGCCAATCAGCTCCTCCAACAGCACTACCGACCTATGGCCACATGTGGGCCACAGTCAGACACATAAACTCACAGTACACACACACTGACTACATCTGACACACAAGAAATGTGCACAGACACACATGCACATCAAGGTCATACATTCACAAACCCATATATAATACTGACAGACATATTATCACACATACACACACATGCACACTTTGAGGCCACTCGATTTATTAACCTCTTGCCACATGTGCTTAACTCTGCCTGGTGTTCCCCCACAGCAACAAGAAAAGTGGAGCAACAGCACGATGCATTATTAGAAAGTGCTTGCCGTCTCCTGTATGGCACAATTACACATTTCTCAACTTTAGCAGATTAACTGCAATAGTGACAGATTTGCTCAAGTACACATGCACAGGCTGCAAATGAGTGAGACACTTGACATTGCAGAGCGAAGGTGTGATTCATGCTGTGTGATTTCAGAGCTGTAACAATTGGAAGCAAGTGTAGCCATTTGTCAGTTAGATATGTGAGATGCTGTTCTCTTTGTTTGCACTCATCCAGTCATGAGGAACAGACTAATTATAGAGTAACATTTCCTAATGTATTCATAAACAATGTCTGCCTTCATAAATAGAATGATTGGGGAGGCAGGAAGTGACTGCTCTTGCCATGTGGCGCTCTCCTTCTCTCTGTCTGTCCTTGTTTCTCTCTTAGCTTCTCACTTTTGTTTCTCTATCTGTCGTGTGACGGCTGGTTATTTCAGGCTGCGCTGGAGTTTTTCCATGTGTCACTGCGATAATGTGCGGTGGCATCTTCTTCTGCAAACAATCCTTAAAAAGCATCTCCCACAGGAGTGACACCATCAAGCGCCGTCTGATTCAATTTCACACACTCAGACGACCGAAGAGGCGTTATGGTAAGGGAGGAAACTGCATTGGCTCTTTGTTGCTACAACAACATTCCAGGAAATTGGGTCTACAACAAAAAGTCGCCTCATATCTGCAGAACATTTTGCATGTTTCTATTGTCACAGGTAACACTTTTTACCTGAACTTATGACTATGCATATCCTAATACATGGCTATTGGAAGATGCACGAGCCTCGCACCCATGAAACCAGTGCAAAGTGTAATCAGCTAGCTCACTGCAGCATCAGACCTTTAAACTGAATTGTTGCTTCCTAGGAGGATGGGTTTTGAACCATCCTGTACTGAGTGAACTTTTTCCTCTCACATGAAAAAAAAAAGCATTAGTTATGGAAGGCACTGGCTTGCTGGATTTGGGAACCGGCAATCACTGATCCTATTAGAAGTAATGAATAACCTGAAAATGCCAAGTATGCCTAAAATGTAGCCTGCTAAACAAAGCATTTCCTTTAGAATTGACTCTCACTAAACAAAGGCAATTTGGATAAGCAGCACAAGAAAAGCCAAGAGACTGGAAGAAAAAAAAAAAAAAAAAGCAAAAAAGGGGAATTATTGCAAACTTATTTCATACTGATTCATATTTCTCATCCCTTGTTTTCTATGCTCGATCAAGCCTGAAATTATTCAGCATTTCATGCTTGTGTTGTTAACAAACACACACATACAGAAACTCAGAAAATGAAGGCATTCAGCAGGTGACAGGTAAACTGGCAACGGCACCGGGCAGGCTGCGACTTGTCGTTTAATTGCACCTTGAGGAGTGATTTGGCGCATGGGTGCAGATAATTTCTGCAGGGAGGATGAGAGGTACTCAGCGCTGACCCTGCACTGGTGGGTGGGCACCTTTGGGGTCGAGGGCACGCCCACAGTTCGACTGTGACACCTGGCTGCTGGAGAACAAGCTGTCGGGACGCGCATAGGGCACATTCTTCCACTGAGAACCAGACCACTTTATGATACACCAAGCACCACAGACACACTTTAAGGCTGATAAGAAACGGAAATGAAAATGACAGATGTTTTCAAAACTAAACCCCTGAATCAAACATGCTGGACAGTAATGTTATTCTGAAACATGTCTAAAAATAATATTTAGATGAGACAGAAAGTGACGGAAACGGCAAGAGAAACGCGAAACCCAGGCTACTCTCTCTCTCTCTCTCTCTCTCTCTCTCTCTCTCTCTCTCTCTCTCTCTCTCTCTCCTCCTCCTCCTCCTCCTCCTCCTCATTCCACAGAGTGGCAGCGCTGGCATAGCATCATTCAAAAAACCCTGAGCTGAGCTGGAAACGAGCTGTGCCGGTTGTCTGTGCGCACCTCTTCCCTCAGATCCCCCGGGGCCGTCATATAGCCGGTAGGCGTGCGGCGACAGAACCTGGCACGACAATGCTATTTTCTGATGCGCTTTCAGTCATTTCAGCTGTAAATATGTAACCTAATTCTTTCATCTCCTGCTTCTCCCTCTCTAGGTGAAAAAAACAAAAACAAAAACCTAACAGAGGATAGATGAGACAGGAGATCTGCGCTCATCCTGGGCACAGCGTGAGAAGATACAGTTATTTGAGGAAAAATAATAAAGCTCCTGTCCTCATCGGCCCTGCGCTGGGACTGGGAAGGGACGGGACCTCTGCGCTGTGAAGAGTCGCTCCTGTGCCGTGCAGCAGTGCGCGGACAGCAGCCACAGACTCAGCAGACGCACTAAAAAAGGCAGGAGGAGATAAAGGAAGGTGGAGGATATTTTACGCACAGCAGCACTCAGTAGCTCTCTTTGACACGCGGCCACGTACAGGGAGTCTCCAGCTCCGCTTCGGACTCAGCACAGTCGGATTTGCACTTGACTAAGTCCACATACAACAATCGGCTGGGATGGATTCCTTCATCATAGCGGCTCTGGTAGTGTGCTCTCTAACGGCACCAGCCTATGGGGACAAAGGGACCAGCAAAGCCCGGAGTTGTTCGGATATCCGGGTGTTTTATAGCGGGAAAGGATTCTCTCTGGATGGTGTCCCCCAGTCTGAAATATCAGGTAAGCTCCTCCGAGACACAGCCTGACCAAATTGTGCTGCGGTCTTGCTGTGCGCTCTAAACCCGATCTTTACCTCTGAACCCAAACACGCTTTCAGGATCATCTAGCTGTCCAAACATTACACGACATTAACTGTTTAAAATGATGTCATAATATGTTGAACACCCAGCACCATGCAGTTTCTATAAACTCATTGCCACTGAGAACCGTAATCCCTCTGCAAGTCCCCCACAAGGAATGTTAGTCTATTTTGGGGCCAAAGTCGCACCTGCAGTAGCACCATTTACTGTATCCACACTAAGTGTTGGTTACATTGGTGATCTGACAGATTCTGAATGAGCCTGAAAATGAATGATTGCAGGTTTGTGAGCACAGTGCATCATTGCAAGACTCTGTAACTTAAAATTATATCTTGTTAACCACAAGCTCAAAATTGAGTATTTTTGTAGTTTATTTTGAGCGAGCAAACTCAGTTTCTGTCTTTCTTTGTCCTTTTTAAACCTGTAGTCTCACACTCATTTCACGCCACATGGTAAAGTAGGGGAGCTCTAACTCTCGACTATCTCTCAAGATGAAAAGCTGCTTTGAAAAGATATTAAGACAGTGCAGACATGTCAAAAACAATCAGGCCGTTTGATCCCCTGATCAAAAATATGTGAAAGTCCCTTCAAATTCTCTCACACTTGACATTTTTGCAAACAGATGCAGGATCAGCACCTCTCCTTCTGTTCCTGTTTCTCAGTTTTCCTGTCAGTCTAAACTAAGCTGCTACTGCTGAAGTCGCTCCCTATAGCTCTCATCTTCTTTAAGATGTCTTTGAGCAGGAATGTCTAACTTAAATAGCCAGCAAACTCACTTGACCATGGTGCCAGAACCACGCAAATACAATGTTGCTCACTGTGTCATTCATGCCCTGATTTCAGACAGTCACAAGTCCCTGTGCAGATCAGATGATTACACGTGTGCCTCCCCAGGAATTCAGTGCAATGCTTAGACACACACACAGAGTTTACTGCAATTTCAGGTTCTACAGTTACAGTATCGTGCATGCACGGGCAGAACACAACTGTGCGTGCTTGCACAACCATGACCCTGTTCATAGATTCAAAGAAAATCAAACTCATTTTTGAACTCACATCCTTTTTTATTTCTCTGTCCAAAACCTGCAAAATCAGTGAATGTAAAGAACTAATTTCTGGAAGTAAAGAGCAGAATGTAAAGCATTAATATTTTGTCAGCAAGAAATGAGCGTGGAGGCGCGCAACGTACATCTGAACGATTCTTACTGCAACACTGCTACAATCTGATAGCATGCCCACTTCTCAGAAAGCCCCACCAGACTCTGCGTCAGTCACCTTCTCCATGTGGTTCAATTCATTTTCCACAGACTGCTCCGCCACTGTGACAGCAGATAAACTCCTCTCCCCTGTGAAGACAGCGATGTTTGTCTACTTAGTACACGCTGAATGGCACTGAGATACAAGGGTGACTTTTTGCAGTATTCACCTAAAGGTCACACACTCAGGATGATCCTAAAGTAGAAACTGCTCTATTTTCTGATAGCATATGAGCTCTCACACGGCACAGCGGAAAGAGCATTGTGTTCTGACAGACATAGCATGTGATGTGCTGTGGGTTTTGCTTTTCAGCTTGCAGATTTTACGTGATTTCCCTCTGGTTTTGAGCTAAGATGAGCAACTAAGATGCACAAATGGAACATCAAGAGCACATCTGGGAACATAATATCTGATGCAAAGATACACGGTAGAACTTTCCTAGTGATTGCACTGATAGGATGGAAGAGATTATAAGATTTGAGGGTGGGGCAGTAATGTGATGAAACTGTTAGCTCATGTCATCACGACATACATCATATGGTAGTGAGGGCAGAGTAGTAACTGGACACTTCTAATTTAATTGATTGACCATACTGAATAAATCATTTGACAGAATTAACGCCAGCCCCGGCCCCTTAGAAATCCCCTTTTCTTTCAAATGTCTGTAATCCATAACGCGTTAAAGAGCAAATCTGTCTTGTCATGACACCACCAATTCCTCTTGTTTCAATCAATGATGTGGAGCTTACTTAAGTCTGGGGTCAATGCATTCTCAGTAAGAGACAAAATAAGGGAGTGAGGCAGACACTGGGGGGCAGGAAGAGGTAGAGATAGAGAGAGATGAGAGAGAAAAAGGGAGATAGAGGAAAGCGGTGATTTGGCTCTGACAATATTTCTCCCCGTGTCCCCGTCTCTTGGCTCTCAAGCATAAATAACCGCTCATCCGCTCCAGTCTGGCATATTAAACACCTTAGTAAAATATGAAAGCTTTAATTTATGCCTCCAATTTATGAGCCACCCGAATGTTGTGGACGATCCCTGACATTTGCAGAAGGATAGTTCCTGCTGTGACACCGGGGCCTGATCAACCTAATGTATTGGCTGGGCCTGACTCAAGGTCGCATGCTGAGCACATCACCCCGATTCAGCCAGGGACGAGAAGGCGAGACGGCTGGATCCCAACTCTGAAAATGATGTCCAGTCGCAGCACTTTTGAATCCTCCTCAATGCTGCTGCACAGCATGTGAGATTAAAGTCCTTAGCAAATTTATTATTATGCAAATAAAGTCGGAACAAGGTCTGCAAGTAATATGCGTTGAAAAGAAGTATGCTTCTCAGCTAATGTGTTCTCATAATGTTATTTAAGTTTACATTTATACTTTTTACTATCAAACCTCAGCTCATTACATTTGAATTATGTACTTTTCTGAACATTTCCATCCAGATCAACGCCCCCATCCCACATCACCGTCCCTGTTTGATTATGCTCAGTCAATGGTGAAAAAAGAGATATTGCTTTCACGTCGATGCACCTCATGTAACAACTTGGATGGTCCCCTGTTCTTAAGTGATTTTCCCTGGAGACAAAGCCACATGGAAGAAGGCTATTGAGTAAAGGGTGAGCTGTTTGTTATCACTGTGTTGAAGCGCTGTTTACTGGACCATGGCAACAGTATCAGCTGAGCAGAAATGAAAAGCGATGGTTCACAAGTGATCATGCGAACTGATTGATGCTCTTTAAATGAGCGCGATGATGCTAGTTCAACTCCGTCGAGTGTAATCATTTGTGGAAACAGCTTTTTGTGTTGGTGTTTACCAAAAATGGATGATTGATTTTTATGAGGCTCATCTGTCTCCTCCCTGCACTGCCCCCTCCCTGTCCCACCCCATCATTACAGTCGTGATGACTTATCTTTTATCTTTCAGGGGATGACATTCTTCATCTCTCTGTTTCTCTCTCTCTCATCGGCTCTTAAAGAGAGAGGCGCCAGGCACTCTTTGAAAGCAGCTGGCAGCCAATGAGTGTTTGAGTCTCAATGTCATTTAAGCCTATACAAAGAGACAAGCTGCATGAGACATCTGCAGGAAGGCTACAACATTTCGCTATGGCATTGGCTTTCCCATGCTGTATTTGTGTTGTTGTTGATTGCTGGTTGCTACAGGCTGACTGTGAGTCGCTCAGTGCTCTGAAGTGTCATCTCTAACCAGTGTTTGGCTAATGATACAGTGGGATTGCTGCTCACCAGCCTGCTAGGAACTGCTGTTGACTGAAGACTGACTTGTGGCTGGAAACATGGGCTGATCAGTATGGTAGCCCACAGTGAAAAGCATGGGAATGTTTTGAACTCAGCAGCCTGACTGTGAATTTGGGTCTTGAAATGTCTAATAGTTGTAGTGTTGCAGCTTGAACAGGGCAGGAGTTTTCACACACTCGGTAGAGAATCTCCCTTGGCTGCACCCTCACCTCTTTGACTGAGGGTAATGATAAGGTAATGGCTGTTACTGTGTTTGCTGCCCCCTGCACTGCTTTCTAGCCAGAGGTTAAATGGAGTTATGCGTCCTCTGCCAGCATAAAACAGAGCTGGTCAGCCAGGGAGATGGTGCGAAACTAACTACAAAGCAACAAAAAATGCAAAGTTTTGTTCAGAAATATATCAGCAACTTTCTGCACTGATCAAATTAAATGAAATACTTCCACTTTTTGGAAATTTGACCTTTAATTTCTTCATAATGGGCATACAAGCACCCAACTCTCAGAATCTACATGATCTGCAATCCAAATGGCCTCTCTATATGAGTGTTCATAATCCAGACTGAAGCACAGGCAGTGTGCAGTGTTGTATGTATCCAAGATCTTAATCTGTGTGGACTTACACAGTATCCGTATATCTACCACCAGTTGTTGTTAGCTCCTGTCCGTCCCCCTCTGAGGCTGTTGACCTGTGGTGGCACCTCATTCTCCCCTTAGCAATACACTCTCATGCCAGTTAGGATTATAAAAAATATGTTCACAGTGTTATCCATTATTTAACAACCTTTTAGTAGGAACATTGCGA